>NC_045439.1:162392482-162430854 GCF_002776525.5 Piliocolobus tephrosceles
TTCTCTCCTTCCTTCCTTCCTTTCTTTTCTTCTTTCTTTCTCTTTCTTTCTTCTTTCTCTCTTTCTTTCTTTCTTTCTTTCTCTTTCTTTCTTTCTTTCTCTCTCTTTCTTTTTCTTTCTTTTCTTTTCTTTTCTTTTTTCTTTTCTTTTTTCTTTTCTTTTCTTTCTTTTTTGAGATAGAGTTTCACTCTGTGGCCCAGGCTGGAGTGCAGTGTCATGATCTCTGCTCTCTGCAACCTCTGCCTCCCGGGTTCAAGTGATTCTCCTGCCTCAGTCTCCCAAGTAGCTGGAATTACAGGTGCCCGCCACCACGCCTGGCTAATTTTTGTATTTTTAGTAGAGACGGGTTTCACCATGTTGGCCAGGAGGGCCTCGAACTCCTGACCTCAGGTGATCCACCCACCCTGGCCTTCCAAAGTGCTGGGATTGCCGGTGTGAGCCACCGTGCCTGGCCAATATTAATGATTTCTAAGCACATGAATTCTCATACCTCCAGCCGGATCTACCTCAGGCATAAATCCCATATCTTCCTCGTCTCCCTCCATGCACCCATGAAGAGCTGGTTTACCTCAACTACAGAAGCCGCCGTCTCCCAAAGAGTTGGCAGATGTCTCAGAGATCACTGTCAGCAGAGGACGTGACTCAGAAGTGCAGAGGTACAGGTGAGATTTGCATTTCAGGCCATTTCCCTCAACACACCACTGTTAAGGTGTATGTTTAACTATACACTGGTTATTTTTGATGAATGAGTAATAAGAAAATGAATTGGATGTTGTCTTCCACTTTCCTATCTTGAGAAACTGTTCTGTTGATAGGTGGCCTCTGCTTCCATAAACGTGACTTCCAGCACAGTGTGCTGTGCCCACATGCTGCTTTCAGAAATGTCTTTTAGAATAAAAGGCCAATAAGGGTGGCATTTCTGAACTCTGTGACCAGCCCTGTGCTTGGGTGTGACTCCCCATTTCCAGCAGGGCCAGCTGGAGTGTTCTTGGCTGTGGAGGGACAGGAAATGTTCAAAAGGTCCCCTACATTTTTCACCAGAGGCCAGCCCCATGTCCATCCTCCCAATCCAGACACAGCCCCGGGGGCCATAGGCTGCAGCCCTGACCATTGCCCCTGGGAGGGTCGGGGAAGGGCATCAAAGCCTTCCTGAGTCCACTTGTGCAGCTGCACAGCTGGTCATCTCTCCACTAGGAGAGAAGAAGAAGGAGAGGTGAAGGGTGACTTAATCCAATTCATCGATTTAGTCAACAAAAATACATGCAGTGCAAGTGTGTACAGACATTTGCCGTGTGCTGGAAATGCAGTTGAGTTACACATGGTTCTTGCTTTCTAAGGACCTCATGGGGAGGACAAGCAGGTGAACAAGTGCTTATTAAATATTAATCCTGATGACTGGAATAAGCAGATTAATTCAGATCCTGCCTGAAGAAGCAGTGACCTCTGCTCCCTGTGTGCCAGCAGAGCTGGGCACAGGCCCTGTTCTGTCTCTGTCCCTACACAGTCAGCAGATCTGAGAGAAGCTCCCATGCTTGTCTCACGAGTCTCCAGCCTCCTGAAATGAGTCCTATTTCTCCTCATCTATCCCACCTAAATCCCCGAGAAGCAGACCTGCAAGAAGCTTGGAGGTCCCTTGCTGAGTTTGATACCAGGAAGTAGAGTAGAGGAAGCTGAAGGCTCGGCAGCATTTCCAGAGCTGTGGGTAATAGCAGGGTGGGTGGCCAGCGAGGCTTTCCAGCACAGCCTGTGTACAGCACAGCTCTTACCTCAGGCCTGCTTATGGCTGAGGCCTCTAACCCTCACCGAGACAAAATGTCTCTCTCTTAGATCATGAAAATATAACTACGACTTCACCAGCTGGACACTTCAAAATGAAGATGCCTGAGAAATGCATCCCTTACACACACAGGGTCTCGTAAGAGGAGTGAGCTGGTGCTGCGACCCCGGGGCTGAGCAGAAAACATGCTCAGCAGACGTGAAAAAGAATGGGTGTGCGCATCTGGCAGTGGGACAGGATCCTGGGTAGGGTTGGCCAAGGCGAGTTACTGAATGTTTTGTCCAGACTGGTGAGTGGGGACAAAGGCCAGCTAATTATTTATGAGGGTCTGTGTCTGGCCTTATCCCAGATAAACAAGGGGCATTCCAGAGTTTAATGTCAGTCACCTGGAGAGGGTGGATCTTGACAGTAAGCCTTTTCCTGGGGAACAAAAAGATAAGGGAGGGGACGGGGGCTTCTTAACCCTGAGGTTTCCAGGAGAGCAGAGCTCAGGGAAAGGGTAGCAATAATGCCACTATGAATTGTTGCAAATTACTTTTATTCAAATGGGTCATACAAATTGTTTGAGATGGTACATTTGGTATATTCTCATTATTGCTACATGATTAACATTAATCATCCTGCAAAGCAATTCAGCACGAAAACTGTAGCAACTTAACTAAGCTGGTTTCTCTAAGGACTGGACATTTAGACAAGGATTTAAACATCCTCCTCTTGACATTTTCTTTTGCTGAAAATGATGGTTTTCGGAAATACACGTTGCAGACTTATCTGAACTGTGGCAGCTATGCCTTTGCTTGGAGGCAGGTGATATGTTCATTTTGCCTGCACGTGCTCAGCGTTGTCTAGAAGAGCACCGTGCCAGCTCCAGGGCAAGACGGGAGGAGAGAACACATGCCCTGCCTTCTGGTTGGGCCTTGATGGTGGAAGGGCGGTGAGAGTGAGCACTGACAAAGCAAACGGGGCCTCTCTGGCTGCAGATTGCAAGTTAAACATCATTCTCCAGTGCTCTAAAGCATGATGTTGATGCACTGCAAAGCAGCTGTGGAACCTCGGAGCAGACAACATGCCTGGGGAAAGGTCAGTCTTCAAGAATTTGTCAAAAGGTCAGACCAGCCCAGACCAACTGTGCATACGTCAAGGGAAGGGCCATGTGGGAGGGGGACAAAAGCCATCACCTCCCATCCCGAGAGTCCCATCCCAGGCCGAAGACTGAGAGGCAGAAGCAGCACGATGGCAGAGCTGAGGCTGGTAAGACTTATAGGCACTGGAGGATGCAGCACCGGGCCACATTCCCTTAAACTTTCTGCACATTGCCTGCAGAAGCAAGCTGGGCAAAACACCAGGAAAGGATGAGGCGAAGAGAGCAAAGCAAGAGAACAGCTTGAACCTAACCGGCTGTAATCTGGCTTTGTCACTAAAAGAATCCCTCAGGCATCTCAGACTCTCTTTATATGTAAGATAGAATCCGAAATGATGCATTAGTCCACACACAGCTTGTTTAAGGGCTCACCATACATAAGGCCCTCTGAGGAGTCCAGAAGCAGCACGCGTGACCCTGGCCTCAGGGAGTGAAGGAAGCGGGAGAAAATGATGAAATATGGAATGCTTAATGAAAGCCCCTGGAGGCCAAAAGCCATCTTCCGTTTCTTCTGTACACACCTCAGGAGGCTGAGTATTCGATTAGGCACTTAATTAGGAAGCTTGTTTTTAATTCATCCGCGGCAAAAAATGCCATCAGGGTAGACATTCTGCAAGACTCCCCATTAGCTGCCTCTGCAATCCTGCTGCTGCTCTGCATAGCACATCTCGCCTCTTAGCACCCACATGCTTGGGGAGGGAGAACCCTGGTACCCTGGCTCACAGTGGCACTTTACCAAAAGGCATCTGCAGGGAAGCTGGCTGCCTGGTCACCCAGTGTAGCTGCCAATTACTGGCAAGAGAAAATCCGAATGGCACGCGTCCCAGTCTGCAGGGCCATGAGTCTGTACTGGCTGCACTGCCAATGGCTGCAGAGATGAGCAAGAGGACAGTGACACTCTGCCACACTCCTGTGAAAGGGACAGTGACGCTCTGCCACACTCCTGTGAAAGGCACGGTGACACTCTGCCACACTCCCGTGAAAGGGACGGTGACGCTCTGCCACACTCCCGTGAAAGGGACGGTGACGCTCTGCCACACTCCTGTGAAAGGGACGGTGACGCTCTGCCACACTCCTGTGAAAGGGACAGTGACGCTCTGCCACACACCTGTGAAAGGGACGGTGACGCTCTGCCACACTCCTGTGAAAGGGGTGGGGACAGGCTTTATTCCAGTCGCTTTCAGGCTGATGGGAGGAACATCAGCTACAGTCCAACAAAATAACACACTCAGCAGGGGTCCCTCGTCCAGGCTTAACTGAGCACCAGGGCAGAGAGCCTCCCGGAAGCCTTCTGGTGGATTGCTCCTGCTCTCCTCTGTCTGCCCAGGAAGCTTATTCCAGAGTGTCAGCAATGCAACAGCACACCTCTGTCCATGTCATAGATGGTCTGCCCACGTATCAGGCCCGGAAACATGGTGGGGCCCAGGGAAGCCATGAATTAGTGAATTCAGCAACTGAACACCTGCTGCCCTTAGACCAGGGGCCCACCATCACAGGGCGAGTGGGTTTCAATCAAATATCCTTGCTCTTCAGGCACAGATTATGTCTGGATAGCACACAGCAAATGCATTCCATCAGCTTGTGCAGCTGGGGAAGCTGATGGCCCCTGACTCTCGGCAGCCTCCTTCACCAGCACTCCTGCCCCGAGGCCAGCCAGCTTCCCTCCCACAGCCAGGTCCTGAGCATGTGCCTTTCACCTTCACACCTGGCCACCATGTCTCTGCTTTTGACTGTCTACCAGCTGCTCCCTGGCCACAAATGCTTCCCTGTAACCCATATCCCCCCAGGAAGACTCTCACTGATTTCCTACACTGCAGAGTCCATAAAGTAGTGTGAGAAAGACTGAAGGTCAGTTCGGGCAGTGCCCACAGCTGGCCCAGACACTCTTGCAGCAACACTTGCCCCTCAATTTAACGTCCTTAGCCCCAAAGACAGGCAGGCAACAGGGGCAAAGACAATCAACAATGACTAAGATCTGGGGTGTCAGCCCCTCTGCACCCTCAGCCTGGCTCTGTAAGACCTAGTGGGGCCAGCGGAGGGGGATGGTGGTCTTTTAAAAGTTGATAAATTCATTAAAATCAGATGGGAAAAGAGCTGCTAAATTTAAAGCAAGCAAAAGCAGGATAGTGGGAACTTGACATTGACAATGAGGGCAGGCAAGGATGGAGAAAGTCAGATCTGGGCTGGTCTAGATGGGGGAACCATAGGCACAAGATGGAGAGATGGAGGGAAAACCAGGGGTCAGGCCAGCAGGGCTGGTGATGGGGCAAGAGGTGGAGAAAAAGGATTTGCTCTTCCCAAGTTGTGCTGTGGTTTTTGCATTGGCCCTTTGGGTTTCTCTGTTAAAATGCCAGTAAAAGATTTACATTCCATATTCAATTATTCTCAGTTGCTGGATGAATTTTATTTGAATGTTGCTCTGTTGAGACAGGATTACCCGGGCACCATGTATATGCAGCTGACACATCCAAACACAGATCCTCTGATCTCCTGCTATTGGACTTATGATTGATTAGATAACATTAAAACTGTTCCTTGCCATTGATTAGGTAATGTCAACAAAAAATAAAGTTCTACCCCTCTCCACCCAACCGACTGACGGACCCCTCTCTTGGCCAAAGGCATTCCAAAGAAACCTGGAAAACTAATTCAGGCCATGAGGGGAAGCTGAGTCAGACATGTCTCATGATACCCTCCTCCCTTTGGAATTCAGGCACAGTTGACCAGAGATTCTGACAGAGCAGACCCTTTGTAGCAGTAAGAGACCAAATTCCAGCCTGACTCTAGTACAACATCACATGACAGCTAGCAGGCCCTAAAAGAACCTGAAGTATTTTACCACTAAATGGAGTCCCGATCCAGACCCCAAAAGAGGGTTCTTGGATCTCCCGCAAGAAAGAATTCAGGGCGAGTCCACAGTGCAAAGCAAAAGCAGGTTTATTAAGAAAGTCAAGTGGTGAAAGTGCAGCTACTCCATAGACAAGAGTAGGGCATTTCCGAAAGTAAGAGGAGGAAATGTGTCCACCCTCGGTACAGTGCTCGTATGTGTATGTATATAGGATGAAAAAAGATATGGCGAGATGTGCTCTGCTGCAAGGGTTTGTGGTGAAGGATTAATTTTCTTAATTACCATATTTTGCAAGAATCAATATTATTATCTTTAAAGCAAAATTAGGAATGCCTTTATCCTCAAGATATTGGGATATCTGGACACTCCCAAGCCTGGATGTGTTTAGTAAACCTTCTCAATCTGTTCCCTTAACCGTAAACCTCTAGTGGCTGGGAATACCTAACTTCCTGGGAATGCAGACCAGCAAGTCCCAGCCTTATTTTCCTAGCCCTCGCCCACGATGTAGTTGCTCTGGTTTGAATACCTCTGACACTCTGACATATTTTGAAGTGGCCCTGCAAAGCTTTCTCTTGTTGGGGGAAATTTATGTTGTGTGGGGAATCCACCTTCCCTTCCAGGCCTTTTCCTGATCCAGAAGAGAATTAACTAAGATTCTGGCACCTTTTAAAGGTCTGAATAGGAAATATTTGCCATCTATTGCCTCTAAGGGCAGCTACCTAAGAGATTTCACCTACATAATTAGAACCTTGGTGTCCACAACCCCAGGCACTCCTTTCAATTCATTCCAGGTCTTTAGATAATAACTCTTTCAACCAGTTGCCAATCAGAAAACCTTGAATCCATCTATGACTTGGAAGCCCCCTGCTTCAAGTTGTCCCACCTGTCTGGACCAAACCAATGTACGCCTTACATGTATTGCTTGATGTCTGCTTGTAACTTCTTCTGCCCCCCTAAAATGTATAAAACCAAGCTCTAACCCAACCACCTTGGGCACATATTCTCAGGACCTCTTGAGACAGTGCTTCAGGCCTTGGTCACTCATATTTGGTTCAGAATAAACCTCTTTAAACATTTTACAGAGTTTCACTCCTTGTCGACATTAAAGTTAGAACTTTTTGGCTTGGCGTGGTGGCTCAGGCATGTAATCCCACCACTTTGGGAGGCTGAGGCAGGTGGATCATGAGGTCAAGAGTTCGAGACAAGCCTGGCCAACATGGTGAAACTCCATCTCTACTAAAAATACAAAAATTAAATTAACACACATGGTGGTGTGTCTCTGTAATAGCTACTCAGGAGGCTGAAGCAGGAGAATTACTTGAACGTGGGAAGTGGAGGTTGCAGTAAGCCAAGATCATGCCACTGCACTCCAGCCTGGGCGACAGAGCAAGACTCTGTATCAATAAAATAAAATAAAATAGAAATTAGAACTTTTTATTCCCCTGAAACTAGCTAACTACAGAGAAAAACAATCTCTGTTCAGAAAACTGATGGAGACTTCCTCTTCTGTGGAACAACCCCAGCTGTGAGTTGCCTCCTCTGCAACTGGTTCACCCTCCCTGTAAAATTCCAAGATAACCCCCAGCCACGACACTGCTCTTCAGATCTGGGGTGTCCTCTTATGGCGACAACCTAAATAAAGTCAGTCTCCTCTCTCCTCCAACTTTGGCCTTTGATGCAGCAGTGGAGACAGCATCCCATTTCTAGGACAATGGGATGTACTCCCCTCTCTCCCATATCCCTATCCATTTTCTAGCTGCTGCTTCGAGGCACTAACCTGCAGTTCGGCAGAATCAGACCCTGGTTCCTCCCTCACTCATCCTGCTCATGCTACAGACCTCCTGGTTGCGACAAGAACACTGACTCAAGATGTCTGTTCAGATGTTCCCTCCCAACCAACCTGTTTAAAATGACCTGACTCCATTTTTCCCCAAAACTTGTCACTCCTAAATGTATTAATTTCACTTACTGTCTCCTCCATTTGAAAATTAACACTATCAGATCACTGCCCAGGAAACCGGCACACAGACAGACTCAGTGAGCACCTCCAGCCCCCCACCCCGCGAACCACACAGTGAGGAGGGGACTCCAGCCCAGCCACAGGCCAGTGCAGGTGAGGTATGGCCGTGAGAGTCACATGGGGCCAAGGATCCCTGCTGGGGCATGGTGATGTGGGAAGAACTGTGATTATATACAGCACAACAAATATCCTGCAGAAAATGTAGAAGTCAGAAATGTGAGTAAGTGTTCAATCGGTCTTCCTTATCCTGGACAAAGCTACTTTGAAAAAGTGGGAAGCTGCTGAAAATTGACATCGTGGTGTACAACAGCCAGTTCTGGGCATGTTCAGCCAACAGTTTCAAGACCCAGACTAAAACACTGCTGGTTTTAGATGTTGGGGAGCCAGTGTCAGGGTGACAAAGGCCATGCAGTGGACAGGCCGGCCTGGAACTGACTGAGGGGAGCAGTGAGCTGTGTTCTCAGTGCGGAACCACCCAGATGTTAGCTTTTACGGAAAGAACCCATATAAGAATTAAATAGGGAGGTTATCTAAAACCTGTTTCTAAGTTGTACCTGTTGACCTAAAACTAACTCTCTCCAATTTGAAATTAAAGAAATAATGCTATGCTTATCTTAAACCTAGTTTTAACATCTATTAAAAAAAAAAAAAGAATATTGTCATTGTTTGATTACATGACTTCTTTCTCAACAGCAAATGAGAATTTTGGTCTGGAAAAGATGACATTTCCAGAAAGTTGTACTTCTGCCTGTTCCTCCCCACTCAGTACAATTATGAATCTTGGAAACTTGAGATGACCAAAGGAGAACTCTGAAATGTGGATGAGGAAGGTGAACTGGTTTGGAATCCAGGGTAGGAAGAACAATATAGTGGTGGGGCACCCACACCCTCCACCCAACAGAAGAAGGTGACCCAGCTAGAATGTTTCCTGGCCCAGCCTAGCTGCAGAAGACAGCCCAGATGGGCTCTCTCTTCCTTCAAGCTGAACATAAGTCCCACTTACAATACCAGGTGAGCCCGGAAGAACCAACCAGGGAGATCAATCTGAATCCCCACTGACAATAAGTGTTCCTCTTCCCATCAAGCCTGATGAATCCCTTCCTCAGCCCAGAGACACTGAGGCCAGGATGCACCTATGAGGAATGTCCTGATCCCAAACCACCTGGGCTGGGAAATGCTCATGGTCGGCACTACTCCACAGTGCGGGGAGAACTTCAAAACAAATGAGCAAGTCAGAAGATCCCCTCCTCCCAGGGACACTAGGTGGCCTGACCTGGATATTTTCTCCACGTCTTCAAGCAGCATCAGCAGGGAGCAGTGGAAGCATCGACACCAATGATAAAGCAAGCAGACCAAAATAGCATGGCATCAGCTCCCAAAACTAGACAGTCACTAGAGCTGCAGTGCACAAAAGTACACCAGGACCTTTGTGCCAAACCTAAAAATGGTAACTGCTTGCTAAAATACAACTTTTAAATATAATCCATAATCTCCTAATAGCCAGTTTTTCCAGTATGTAATTATAGATCATCTGTCATGCAATGAACCAGAAAATTAGAACTTGGATAAGAAAAGACAATCAGCTGATGCCAACACTAGGAGAAGTCAGTTGTGCAAATTATATGACAAGGATTCTAAAGCCTATATTACAAAATGATTCAATAGGCAATGAATAAGCAATAAATAAACGAACCAAATGAAAACTAAACACAGAAAACTACAATAATGATAAAAATAAAATGCTGAATGGGTTCATCAGTAGAGTGGAGATGACAGAGTATAGAATTACTGAACTTGAGGTCAGATCAATAAAATTCATCCAATACAAACACAGAGAGAAAACATTGAAAAAAAAAAAAAAAAGAACAGAGCCTTAAAGACTGTAATCCAACATTTGTATCATTGGAGTTCTAGAAGACAAAGAGAATGGGGCTGAAGGAATATTTGGATAATTATTAACTGAAAACTTCCCAATTTTGGTAAAAGAAATCTAAAGTTCACAAAGCTGAGCAAACTTCAAAAACAATAAACTCAAAAAAATCCATACTAAGCCACAACATAATCAAATCCCTGAAATTAAATAAAAAGAAAGAAGAAATTCCTGAAAGCAGCAAGAGAGAAATGACAACTTATCTGTAGGGGAAAATCAATTTGAATGACAGCACATTCCTCATCAGAAACCATATGGGCACAGGGAAGTAACAGAGCATTTTTCAAGGGCCAAAAGAAACTGTCAACTAAGAATGCCATGTCCAGTAAGACTTCCTTCAAGAACGAAGTTGAAATGAAACTCTTCCAAAATGAAAAAAAACTGAAAGAAGTTGTTGCAAGTAGATCTAGCTTAGTGAATGAATGGCCAAATTCCTTCTCATGAGTTCTAACTGCCAGAATAAGGCAAAAAATATATATTGAAGGCATAAAGATTGAGGAGGCAGAAATGAAAATGTTCCTATTAGTAGATGACATAATGATCTACATAAAAAATACCAAGGAATTTTTTTTAATTCTATAACAAGTGAACTCAGCAAGGCCATGGTATACCGAATCTATACACACAAATCAATCACATTTCTACATGTTAATTATGCACATTTGGAAACTGAAATTTAAAACAGTACCTTTCTCTTCAAGTAATATTAAATACTGAATTATAAATCTAACAAAACTTGTCCAGTTATGTATGCTGAAAATTGTAAGATGTTGATGAAGGAAACCAAAAGAGACCTAAATAAATGGAGAGACATATCATATCCAAGGGATGGAAAGCTCAGCATAGTAAAATTGTCAATTCTGCCCAAATTCACTTGTAGGTTTAGTGTGATTTCTATCACATCAGGTCAAGTTTTTTTTAAAATAGGCATAAGCAAGCTTATCCTAAAATTTATTTGCAAGCATAGGTGTTAGCAAAGATAATCTTGACCAAGAGTTAAGTGGGAAGAATCATGCTATCTCCTTGTGATCCACAACCCATCCCTCTTTTCTCCACTTAAAGCCATCTAGTGACTGGACCTTGGTTAGTTGCCTCACAAACTGATGTGTATTTGTCTCAAGATTCATCCCTCAATACCCATCATTTTCTCCAGGGCTCTTACAAGATACTAACGCATCCTGGATAGAGAAGTAGAAAGTCTCCTTCAAGACAAATTAACCTGTGTATTGAAAAAGTTACAGAACTACACCCCTCATGGATTGCACTTAAGGAAATGGAATCTAAGTATATTACATCCCAGAGGATAAAATACAAGGCTTGAATGGACCAAATTCCTGGACAGGCACACTCACTGGGAATTTGAGACTTAATGTGTTAACTTGACCACTTGGAACAGGCATTATTTAATATGCACAGTTGGTTAATATTGGGCATATAAAGAAAGGAGTCCAAAGGCTCAGATTTTTATGTGTCCCCTACTCAGCTGTCCCCTAGCATTCCCTGCGAGAGAATCCAGTGGACACTTCCTGCATTGAAGCATTAATAAATGCAGTGTTGTGGGGGGCCACCAGTGTCCTTAGAAGTCTCTGACATCTGTCCTTTGGAGACTATTGCTGACAGTAGGAAAGGCAGTAATGGAATAAAGTTCTCTTTTCTCAGTAGGAATAATGGGATTCCAAAGTGGTGAAGACCAGGGGTGTGCTGAATCGTCATAGTCAAGGTAGGCGCCGTTACCACATTATGCTTCAGAGGCCTCTGCCAAAAGGCAAGTGGATCACAGAGCTCAAAGCAATGGCTTCTATGGGAAGCTTGACATAGAAACCTGGAGAGAAGCTTCAGTCATCATAAGAAGGATGAATGACACAAGCTGCTTCCCAGACCTGAGAGTGTTCCTAGCCTCACAGGTCATTGATTGAAGAGAGGTCATCCAGGTGCATTTGAGAAAGATGCTGCAACAGACCCACGAATGCATTTACTGCTCTTCCCACACCCTTCCTCAGAGGGACCTGTGGCCATTTACCAGGTGACTTTTGCATTCCAGTAAGAAATATCTAGATGGTCCTAATGGTTTTAAATTTTCCCTGATTCTCAGAGACCCAAAACATCCTCTGGTCCTTAAGACAGAATAGAGGCTTATGTTGGCCAAGTGACGGGTGCATTCTTGTGCTAAGTCCGCATAATAATTGGTCCTATGAAATGGTGGACCCCTCCTATGGTTATTCCCCTTCTCCAGAATGAATGCTGAGAGAGATCATGTTAAATAACCATCAGAATTGCCAAGTTTGTTTCCTATTACATGAGGAAGTTGTCCATCTCACACCAAGACAGTAACACAAAAGAAATACAACATCCTGATGGTAATTTTAGGAATGAGTGACTTAAAATTACCCTGCAAAGTGCGAAACAGTTGTACCGATCATCAAAAAAAAAAAAAAAAAAAAAAGAAAAGAAAAGAAAAAAATACAATTCTCGATGGTCCACTTTTAATTTTATAGGCAGCATATAACATAGTGGATTCACTGCTCTAACCCATTAGCAGGTAACCTCCCAAGGCTGCAAGGTTTGAGGGGGACCAGAGCAAGCAAGTGTAGCTCCCAGGTCCAGGTTGCCATGCCGGGTGCCCTGCCACTTGGGCCTTGTGAAATAGCACAGCACGGCTGCAGGCATTCCAAGGGCAGACACAGACACTGTAGGGAGATGCTGGCAAGCCTTGAGGGGAGAGTCGGAGTGCAAACTTCAAGATTTGAATGAAGTCCCTGTCTTCCCGTTCTGACTAGTGAACTAGTCTTCTCTAGCAAAGCAGCTCCAGGCTGCCACTGGGTCTTGGTGCAGGTTGAAGATCTAATTGTGGAAACAAGAGTGACTGCAAAACTTGGGCTGTGCATCACAGGCCAAGGGCTATCTGATCCACATAACCGTCCCGTCGGATGTGCTCAGTGATCTTCCATTAAAAAGTATGTTGCATTTGCAAGACTGGGCCCCAGAGGATCTGGAAGGCACACACGCACTGCAGGAGGAAGTGGCTCAGATTCCCAAGGACTCTGCTGCTGTCATGTTGCCTGCGTGGGGCCGTATGTCAGAGGTAAGGCACAGCTCCTCACGCAAGCTCAGGGAGGATCAGATCCTCATCTGCAGCACACACACCCTTCATCTAGATTTTCACAGTGAATTCAGACTATAACATGGTGTCCTTACAGTCCCTGTAACCTTTAGGAGTTTATGCATATGACGTCAGGCAGACTCTAGCAAGAACAACGGCCTATGGCAGTCCAACGTTTAAGCAAAGGCGCAGCTGCTTCCTTCGAGGTTGTCTTTTTCCATGATAATGGCAGGATTTAATAAGCACTGGATTGTTCACCGAATAATTCTGGAGACTGTGTCAGGAGGGAGTGTGGGCGAGCTCGTGTGGACTCTTCGGTGGTAAAGCTCATGGCACTTTCGGTGTCTCCTTTCTTCAGAAGTGGACTTTTCATCTGCTGAGGAGCAAAACAGTACATAAAGCTGAGTATCTTCCATCTGCTCTCCTGCCCCACTCCCATTCCTGGACAGCGTCAGCAGTGCTTCCTGTCCCGTGGCTTCCAGCTAGTTCAGTCCTTGGACAGAGGGAAGCCACAGGATGAAAGGCGTAAACTCAGGATGATTCC
The DNA here is from genome assembly GCF_002776525.5 of Piliocolobus tephrosceles. Lineage (NCBI taxonomy): Eukaryota > Metazoa > Chordata > Mammalia > Primates > Cercopithecidae > Piliocolobus > Piliocolobus tephrosceles. Next base: position 162,405,843 of record NC_045439.1, read on the forward strand.
CACGGCCCACCCGTCGCCCCCCAGCCCCCGCCCTGGCTGCCAAGTGTCTCATGCTGGCACAGCCCCAGCAGAAGACCACGGCTCCCGTCCAGTCCCTCTGGACACAGCTCCCTGCATCTCCAGGTCCTGGTCACTGCCCCCTCCCCCTCAGAAACCCACTGCTGCCTCCTCTCACAGACCCTGAAGGATTGCACCATCCCTGGCTACAGTTACTTGCACTTACCCAAGGTGGGCAGCCACCTGTTTCCAGCCCGTCCTCTGGCTGCTGCGCTAGGGAAATGGAATCAAAGAGCCAGGCAGTGCCGAGAGCCTGTCTGATGCTTGAAATCATCACTTAAACCAGCCATCCCTGTGGGATGACTCACCTCAGAAACATTGAGGGGCAGTAAAGGCAGCATGGGGACAGTTTGTTGGCCGACTTTTAAATTTTAGAGCATAAACAAACAACTAAGCTAAGAGGGAGTTGACAGGGGAAGTTAAAATGTCCGGGGCCAATGAACGAGAGGTTCCAGCGGGGCAAGGTTTGTTTTAGAGGGTAACCTGGGGTAAATGACTGAAGTGTTGCAGTGTCAGAGAAAGACCACAGAGATGAAGGACCTAGGCAGGTCCTGGGGACCCAGGGTGGGTGTAACACGGAGGGGAGTGGGGGAAGGTGGTGGGGGCAGAGAAATCAGAACTGGGGGGCATGAATAGGAACCTCAGGGGAGGCTGCGGGTATGAGCAAGAGGGAGAAACCAGTCCAGAGCTAATGGTTTTTAAGAATGAGAAGGGCTGGGCTGGGCATGGTGGCTCATGCCTGTAATTCCAGCACTTTGGGAGGCCGAGGCAGGCGGATCACGAGGTCAGGAGATCAAGACCATCCTGCCTAACACAGTGAAACCCCGTCTCTACTAAAAATACAAAAAAAATCAGCCAGGCGTGGTGGTGGATGCCTATAGTGGCCCCAGCTACTCGGGAGGCTGAGGCAGGAGAATGGCATGAACCCGGGAGGCGGAGCTTGCAGTGAGCTGAGAGAGCACCACTGCACTCCAGCCTGGGTGACAGAGCGAGACTCCGTCTCAAGAATGAGAAGGGATGACTGAAGAGTAGAGAGAGGTGCCAATGAGGAGAGGCAGCGGGTGGGAGACGGGGCCTGAGCGTTGTTAAGGGATGACATATGAAAGGATGAAAGAGCAGACGTGAGTTGAGCTGGAAAGAGCCAGACACAAGGGAGATCAGTGCTGCCCCCAGGCATCCTGATGTGGGATAGAAGAGGAAACGATGCTTTTCAGTGACCAGCTCAGGCACAACCAGGTCCAGTGAGACGAAGCAAAGTACGGGCAGTGCGGGAGCAGCGGGAAGACCCCTTTCCTAGACAGACTGTGGCAGGGGCTCCTCCGGGACACCCAGTCAGCTGCACGTGTCTGCAGGCTTCTGTGTGATGTTGTCCAACACCATATTTTAAAATAAAATAGGGTTGCCCATCAGCTTTGCTGTCAAGGAATTCAAAGGGCATATTATCATAAACACTCCCAACCTTTCAGGGAGAAACTAGGTTGCCATTCTACAATATAGACTCTAAACAGTAGACAGGGACACCCATCCTGAGGGTGCCCGTGGCAGAAATGGGACCAGAAAGGTCTCCTGCTTTGCAGTTCTTAGTGTCCTGAGCAGCTTGGACCTTTTGAAGTCAGACGCTTGACACACAATCACTTCGGAGCAGTGTCCCCAGAAATCTTTATTCCAAGGTATGCACAGAAGATCGGAAACTGAAGAACGGCCTCTTCCTCTGGGGCATAACCACGATACTGATGAGGCAGAGCAGAGTAGACCTCGGAGGAAGCACAGGCTCCCCCTTGATCTTTGTTCTCATTACCCTTGCCTCTCAAGGAATGCTTCACAAAAGAACTGCATTTAATAAGTACTGACAGAGCCACCGTGTCCTGCAAGGAGAGCAGGGCTGAGCGTATCCACTGTACATCTGCGTAATTGATGAAAATAGCATGCACCACTTGCAAAATGGAAAATCATTACTCTTGGCTGTTAAATATGTAAAATAGCCCTTAAAAGATATCTGTGATCTTCTGCAAGTCAAATTTCTAGACTTTTAATTGATAACTTTAAAACTGCAGAGAAAAACATAAATGGATAAAATGCAATTTTACATAATGTAAACTACTTCAAAGCCTTTTATCAAGGAACAGTTTAATATATAAAATGTTTCTTTACGAGCAGTAAACCTTTCCCCAGAAAGTCTATATTCAGAGAGCATACAATTTCAGTGCTGATTATTTTAACATGAAAAGTGATTACAAGAAAAAACAAACTGTGTTTAGCCTCAGGAGAATTGATAATTAAACAGCAAAAGCAATTCTGGGTGGATGTGTGTCTTTTCCTATGTATAGCAGGAAGGGTTTTGAAACATACGTATTTTTCTGGAGGGGAATCTCGAGTAAGTTATCTCACATTTTCTACATTTTGTCCTTGGGGAGAAAGGCCACAGAGAAGAGGCCATGGTGTTCCAGCATTCGCCGGAATTAGAGTATTAGTGTCAAGGTCTATTCCACTGTGTCTCCATAGCATCTCCAGGGTAAGCACCTTTTCTTCTCCAAACAGTGGTGTCAGGGTAGTTTTGTGACTGATGGGTTGTGATGGATGAAGTTTCCTTTAGTCTTCGAGTGACAGATGGATGTCTATTAATTCCATCCCACCACCACATGAGCCACAAGAAGATAACACATCCCAATGATGCACGACACAATCATCATTGGGAAGCCCAACCTGAAACACAAAGAGAAATGAGTTATGGCATCCGAAATCTGGACAGCCTCATGAGATATGGACTCATAGCTCATGGGAACATGGCCTTAGCACATTTGCATTTTCACAATGTTCACTACCTTTTATTTCTGTAAATCAGAAAGTTGTAGACTAAATTATGTGAATGCATGCTGCTATTAGACATCTTCTATTGTGTGCAATTTTATTTGAGACCTGCTTAAGGTTTTCTCAAAATTTTAATGGCTATATGGAGCCTCTGTTTGTTCATCTATAATATTAGACTGTTGGTCTTTCCATGCCATGTGCTGGGCCACCATTTAAATCTCTGGATGTTTCCTCTGCTTGTGTCATCTTCCAACTTTTCTTCTCTGGAGATTTCCCAGAGATCCCACCTTCCCACAGGCTCCTGAAGTCCCTCACACTTAAGGCCAAGGAGAGCTGGAGAAGTAGTGTTGGAAAGTAAGGCCAACTGTTGTCTAAGGAAAGGAATAGGGAAGAAGAAGTTTTTCTTCTGTAGTCGGTGAGGTTGAGACGTGGACAAGGAGGGTATGCACAGATACAAAAGCAGTCATAAGAAGAGGAAAGCATCCCTCATTGTGTGCCGCCTCCAGTGTACCTGCATCTCCACAAATTCTTACCCCAGCTTCCAAGGACTGACAGATGCCACTTGGCATGGGCAATGCATGCTCTGTAGCCATTGCTCAGTGCTGCTCGGTCACTAAGGGAAGCCCCTGCAAATATTACGATTTTGGTTTCAAAAGGCTTAAGTTTTTTAGCAGTAAGAGCCTAGCATGTGGTAATTATAATAGTAAGGATCATGACATTCTCTCTTCCCTGGCCATAAGTGTAGGAAGAGGCTACTCAGAAAGAGCCACAGCAAGGGTCCCTCAACAGAGCTACAGTTAAACACAAAAACTGCATCCAAGAGCGAGACAGCGCCCGAAATTCTAGAGCAGACTTGGGCGTTTCAAGAAAGTGGTAGGATTCTCTTGGCTTCTCTTCTGAACACATTTTATTTTACAAAACAAACAAAAAGAAACACAGAACATATTCTGGGAAAACTACTTAAATTTCTTGAACTTTATTAACTTTGTTTTTGAAAATAGCTGAACATGTTTGCAAAATATCAGCCCTGATCATTGAATTCTGGGAAAACACAACAACCCACGACAGTGTCTGGTCAACTCCAGGCATCGCAGACATCACTGCAAGCCTTCATGGAAACACAAAGCCTTTGTTCCTCTGTGACAGACTGTGTAGAGTGAGTCAGTGTCAGGTAAGATGCTGAGAGTCTCAATCCGGGTGCCGAGACACATGGTCACATTTCAGAAGCAAATTCACCTTGTCAAGGGGCAGATTCCACAAAAAGCATACCTTGCGTGAGAAGCCCAAGACTGGAGAAAGTTCCTGGTGGGTGGTTTTGCCGTGCCCCCAAGTGAGAGTCACTGCTGTCTTGGGGATGGCACCAATGCAGAGAAGGAGCATCACCTAGCATCACCAAACATTTTCATTTCACCCAGAACTGATGCAAGCACTCAGACCCATCGGAAACCATACTCTCCCTCACAACACCTAGTCACTGTGACACTCTCCACACTCAGGACCCTCTCAACTGCCCACACTGCCTTCTGGAATGGGCATTATCACATCTACGAGAGGTGGGATGTTGAGAGGCTTGCCTGGGTCTCTCAGCTAGTTTGCTCTGGTGTGACAATCCAGATGCATCAGTCTAACTCTAAAGTGTGTACTCTTCATCACTATATATGCTGCCTCCCTGTGGACATGGATAAACCATAACAATGGCAACTTGCCTTTAGTAAGTGAATGACTTACTGAAGATATGCTGTATGCTAAGGGCCTCATAGACTAGACGTTAATGTTATCTATTATTTCCCAAACATAGTGAGGCATGTCATGTTTTCCCTATTATATAGATGAAGAAATTGAAGCTTGTATATAGTAGGGAACTTGACAAAGGTCACCACCAGTAAAAGGCAGAGATGGTGTCTTGGAATATTCTTCTGGCTTCAAAACCCAAATGCATTTTCCCAACACAGACAGGTACCCCAATATACTAGCTTAGGGCTCTAGTTTTCAATTCCTGCTCTTGCCCAGTGGCATCACTTTGGAAAACTATTAAATGTCTCCATAACTCAATTTCTTTATAAAATGAAGATAATAACAGTACCTAAGAGTGCTATGAGGATTCCATGAGTTCACCCTTATAAATCCCTTAGAACAGTGAGAACAGTGTATGGCCACATAATGAGTCCTCAACAAGTTTTAGCCACAGACCAGTGCTCCTCAAACCAGGGCACATGCCCCAAAGTGCAAGTTGACTGGGATTACAAAGTGCCCAAAATCACAGAGTAAGCCTGGAGCACCTCCCTGGTGCATGAGTTGTGTTTGGTGATAAGGAATTTAACGACACAAATACATAAGGGTTTACTGGAGAAGAGAATGTAATTGTTTTACTCTCCAATTAAAGACGATAAAGCTGGCTTCTAGTTCTGAAGCAAGATGAAGTGGATGCATTTCTTCCAATTCGTCCCACTAAGCAGAGCTAAAAACTTGGCATTATATAGAAAACAAGCATAAGGAGACTGTAAAGATGAAGAGGAAGCAGATCAGCTGGGGGCCTTGGGATCCCGAAGAATGGCATAGAGGTGGGTTTCCTTTTTGTTTCCCCTCATATGTCCTAGACTAGGTGCTGGGAAGCTGGTATGTCAGTGGGTACTACAAAGAAAACAAAAAGCCCCAAGAGAAGCCTGCTCTCCCTAGCCAGAAAGCCAGGAAAGGGGCACTAAAGCTAGACTTAACACTCCTAGATAATAACTGCTCCCGCCAAATTCCACAGGAAAAAAAATTAAGCTCCTTGGTGAAGGCCAAGTGGGAACCAGAACTTCCACACTCACCAGACTGTAACACGCCCCTCTCCTGTGGTAACAGCAAAGACCACGTGGGGTCCTGTGAGCCAGGGGACGTTTCAAGTTGAATAAGAAAAGTGAATCAACAGAAGCTAATACTGAGGTGATACACATGTCGAAATTACCTGAAAAGAATTTCAAAGCAGCTACCATAAAAATTATTCATCAAGCAATGAGAAACACACTTGAAATAAATGAAAAAAAAAAAGAGGAAAGTCTCAGACAAAAAATCAGAATTATAAAGGAGGATCACATGGAAATTTTAGAACTGAAAATGAAACAACTGAAGTCAAACTCTAACGGAATGGGCACCATAATATAATGCAGAGTATAAAGGAAAGAATCAGGGAACTTGAAGATACGAAGATACAACAGAAATTATTCATCTGAAAAATGAAAAAAGACTAAAAAACAAAAAGAACCAACCCTCAGGGATCTGTGGGACATGAACAAAAGATCTAACGTTTGTATCATTGGAGAAAGAGGGCAGGGATGAAAAGGTATTCAAAGAAACAATGATTTAAAAATTGGTAAAAGATATAAACCTCGAGATTTAAGAAGCTGGGCAAATCCTAAAAAGGCTAGACACCTCCCAAAATCTATGCCAAGACACAACAATCCACAAATCAAACTCATGAAAACTAAAGAAAGATAAAATTTCCTGAAAGCAGTGAGAGATAAATGACAATTTACCTATAGAGAAAAACTACAAGTTTCTCCTCAGAAACCATGGAGGCCAGAAAAGAGTGGCAAATTATTTTTAATTGCTAAAAGGCAAGAACAATCAACCCAGATTTCTATATCCATCAAATATATCCTTCAGGAATGAAGGGAGACTGAAGACATTCTCAGATGAAGTAAAACTAGAAGAGCAGCAGACTTACCCTGAAAGCACTGCTAAGAAGGTCTTCAAACAGAAATGAAATGATAGAAAGAAGGAATCTTGGAGTATCAGGAAGGAATAACAAAAGAAAGAGCAAATGTATGGTTAAATATGATACACTTTCTTTTTCATCTTGAGTTTTCAAATTATGTTTGATGGTTGAAACAATAAAATAGCAAAATAGTAAAAGCACAGATAAAGATAAACCATACAAACAGTAATCAAAAGAGTAGGAATGACTACATTAATATCACATGAAGTATATTTCAGAGCAAAGAACATTTCCAAGGCAGAGAGGGATATTGCATATAGATAAAACAATCCACCAAGAGATCATAGTTATCCTGAATGTGTATTCACCAAATAACTGGGCTGAAAAATACAAGAAACAAAAACTGACAAAATGACAAGAGAAAGTAAATGACAAGAGAAAGTGGCACATGAACAAATGGACTGACAAATCCACTATTATAGATGGAGACTTTTACTCTCTCTCTACAATTCATGGAAGAACTAGAAAGAAATTCAGCAGAGAGAACTCAGCAATATCTTCCAGCCATCAAATCTTGCTGATACTACGGAGTGCTCCAGCTAACAGCAGAATTCACATTCCTTTCAGCATCTAAGAAACATTCAGCAAGACAGATCATGTCCTGGCTCAAAAAACAAACATCAACAAGTTTAAAAGAATTAAAATTATACAGAGGGTTTTTTTCTTACCATAAGCAATCAAACTAGAAATCAGATAAATCAGTAACAGAAAGGTAACAAGAAACTATCCAAGCATTTTCAGATTAAAGATCATACTTCTAAATAATTCACAGATCTGAGAGACTGTCACAAGGAAAGTAAAAGAAAATACATTGAACTGAATGAAAATGGAGCATCATTTTCTAATTTATGATCTCTGTATTACCTCAACCCTATAAAGAAAATCATATAGGAAAAGAAAGCAAATTAAAAACTACAGCTAACATGTCACTCATTGAGAGGGAAACGTATAGCACTAAATGTTTGTATTAAAAAAGAGAAAAGGTCCTAAATCAATAATTTAAGTTCCCATCTTAAAGAAATAGAAAAGAATTTAAAAATAAACCCAAAAGCAAGCAGAAGAAAAGAAATAATAAAGAGCATAAATTCATGAATTTAAAAATAGGGAAACAGTGGAGAAAAATCAATGAAGCAAAGCTGATTTTTTTAAAAAGATCAATAAAATTAACTTCTAGAAGAACTGACAAGAAAAAAGACATAAATGGTCAGTATCAATGAAAGAGGAGTTATCACAACAGACCCTGAAGACATCAAAAGATTAAAAGTTTCTCGTATTAACTACTGTTGTACAATTAACAATTGTATACATACACACTTAACAACTAGAATGAAATAATTTAACCCACCCTATATATATTAGAAAATTTAAACTGGTAGTTAGAGACCTTCCAAAAAAGAAAACTGTATGGCCAGATTGTCTCACTGGTGAATTCTGCAAAATATTTAAAGAACTAACACTAATTCTATACAAATGCTACCAGAAAATAAAAGGGGAGGGAATATCATTTTCTAACTTATTTTATGATCCCTGTACTACTTCAACCCTATAAAGAAAATCATCTAGGAAAAGGAAGCAAATGAAAACACTACAGCTAACATAATACTTAATGGTGAGAAACTGAATGCTTCTCCTGCACAGGATTCTCACCTCTCTTATTCGACATAGTACTGAAAGCCCAAGTCAGTATAATAAGGCAAAAGACACACAAACTAAAATAGATGAAATAAAATTGTCTCCACTTGCACTTGACATAATAGTTTACATTTTAAAATCCCAAGAAATCAAATAAGAAAAAAAAAAAGCAAAACAAAACACTTCTAAAACTAATCAGTGAGCAGTAAGTTCAGTAGGGACCACAACACAAGATCAACATTCAAACATTATTTTTTCCTATATACTACCAATGAATACATAAAAATAAAAATTAAAAACAATACCACTTAAAATCACTCCAATTAAAATTAAACACTTAGGCATAAACTTAAATCTTGTTTTAAACTTAAATCTTGTTTGTAACTTACAGCACACCAGCATCTGTGCTATAAGTTACAAAATGGTGATGGAAAAAAAAAAAAAAAAACAAATCAGTTCTAGATAAATGGAGAGACACAGAGTGTTCATGAATGGAAGACTCAACATAGACAAAATGTTAATTTGCCCCAAATTGATTCTAGGTTTAATGCAATTCCTAGCAAGAATTTTTCTAGCCACAGACAAGCTTATCCTAAAATGTATATGGAAAGGCACAGGCTCTAGAATAGCAAAGACAATCTTAGCAAAGAAGAATTGAATGGGAGACCCATTCTATCCAACATGAAAGTCTACTGTGTAGCGCCAGTCATCAAGGCAATACAGCACGGAGGCAGATATAGACACACAGATCAATGGGCCAGAACACAGAACCTGAAAACAGATCCACAAAGACATGCGCAACTTATTTTTTTAAAGATACAGGGTCTCACTCTGTCATCCAGGCTGGAGCGCACTGGCATCACCACAGCTCCCTGCAGCCTCCACCTCCCACCGCTTAGGGGATGCTCTTGCCTCAGCCTCCCAGCCAGCTGGAACTACAGGTGCCACCATGCTCAACATGCCCAACTTATTTTTGACAAAGATGTGAAAGTGATTCTTTGCAAGTACAGCCTTTTCTTTCTTTATATAAATGTAAGGGGTATAAGTGCAGTTTTGTAACATGGACATGCTGCATAGTGGTGAGGTCTGGGCTTTCAGTGTAACATCACCAGAATAATGTACTTTTAAGTAATTTCCCATCCCTCACCCTCTCCCACCCTCCCACCCTTCTGAGTCTACAGTGTCTATTATTCCATACTCTATGTCCATGTGAGACAGAGTAGACACAGGACTCAGCCCACCTCCACTAACATATTTTTCCATACATGCCCATTGACCAGACCTTGCAAGCTGTCTGAAGAAACTGAGATAAGCAGCTTCCCACCATAAATCTTATTCAAGGTGCCATACCTGCTGACTGCAGGACCTCAAAAACCTAAAACAAGCAACATCCTAACATAAATATCACTCAAAAAAAGTTAACCCCGTCACATGTACCTAAGAGCAGAATAATGAGCCATCTTTAACCCATGATGTATTATCATACTAAAATCCCCACCCAGGGAGGGGCTTATCTGCCATTTTCTAATCATGTGGCGTATGGATCACCATGCCCCGACCAGCCTGTGCACTCTCACACTCCACCCTGCACATTCAGTGATGCTGACCTACTTCACGAATTATGCATGTCACCCTCCTTAAGACACCACAATGCACTCCCCTCAGGGTGTCAGCCAGGTTACCTTTGTTCCTTTAGTTGGGCACTAAATCTCCCTTATGCCCAACATTTCTGGGCATAAGTCTTAGTGGACCTTGTCTAAAAACAGTTTGCCTAACCTTGTGTTAATTTCTATTACACTGAGAGCCAAAAATCTCATGCTAATAATATGTGTACATGTTATTTAAGCTCCTGCTTATAAGTGAGGACACGTGGTATTTGTCTGTTTCTGAGTTATTTCACTTAAGAAAAGGACCTCCAGTTCCATCCATGTTGCCACAAATGACATGATTTCGTTTGTTGTGGCTGAGTAGTATTCCACTGGGCATGCACACCGCACTTTAGGATGCCCTTTTTGACAAACACTTCTAGAGCAATTGGGTATCTAAATGTTAGAAAATAAATTTCAACCCCAACCTCACACTTTATACAAACATTAACTTGTAATAGATCATGGATTTAAATGCAAAATGTAAAACTACAAAGCATTGAGAAGAAAACATAGGATAAAAATCTAAGGCCTACAGTTTAGTGAAGAGTTCCTACGCATGACACCGAAAGTAGGATTCCATAAGAAAAAAAATTTTTTTTGATAAAATCAACTTCATCAAAATAAAAATATTTTTCTAAACATTTGCTCAATGAAAGACCCTGCTAAGACAGTACAAAGACATGCTACTGACTAGGAGAAGACATTTGCAGACCACAGACCAGTCAAAAGATTCTTATCTAGAATACATGAAGAGATCTCAAAACTCAATGGTATAAACACCAAACAATTCAATTAGAAAAAGCAAAAGACGGCCGGGCGCGGTGGCTCAAGCCTGTAATCCCAGCACTTTGGGAGGCTGAGACGGGCAGATCACAAGGTCAGGAGATCGAGACCATCCTGGCTAACCCGGTGAAACCCCGTCTCTACTAAAAAATACAAAAAACTAGCCGGGTGAGGTGGCGGGCGCCTGTGGTCCCAGCTACTCGGGAGGCTGAGGCAGGAGAATGGCGGGAACCCGGGAGGCGGAGCTTGCAGTGAGCTGAGATCCGGCCACTGCACTCCAGCCTGGGCGACAGAGAGAGACTCCGTCTCAAAAAAAAAAAAGAAAGAAAAAGATATGAAGAGACATTTCATTGAAGCTGTATGAGTGGAAAACCACACATAAAAAGATGCCTCACATCACTAGCCATCAGGGAAGTGGGCGATGATGCAGCTGCTGTGGGTGGTTGTGATGCTGGCATGATGGAGATGTCCCTGGCTGTGGGAGGGCCCTTCCTGCGGGGAGACAAGCAGCCGATGCCCACTACACAGCTGGCTGGCTGGGAGCCGGGTGCTTTCCTGGGAAGCAGGGCTGCTGGGCCGGGAGGAGACTGTGCCCCAGGGGAGAAGGTGAGGCTGCCCTGGCACTGGGCGGGAGTGAGTGGTGAGGACCTGGGCAAAGGTAGGTGATAAGACAGTCTCTGTGTCCATTTAACAAGGCAGAGTTTCAGACAGGGTGCAAGGCAGCCAGAGAGACATTTACTATTCACTGAGCTTCAGGAGAGCTGATCACCCCAGGCCAAGGCCAACACTGCCCAGTGTCCTCACTAAGAAACCCCTCAGGGCACGGGTTCCAACTTAGCCACTGGGGGGTGGGGGTGTGGGGAGTGGAGAGAGAGACAGGGAGAAATGGGAGTCACTGAGAAACAGAAGGGGCGGGGGAGAGAAGGAAAAAGGGAAGGGATCAGAGGAAGTACAGAAAGAGGGAAGAGGGAGAGAGAAAGAAGGAGGGACGAGGGAAGGAGAAGGAACAAGAGACAGAGGGGGAAACAGAGGGGAGAGAGGAGAGGCAGGAGGGGAGGAGACTGGCATCAAATGCCAGCTCTAGTATTTTATATCCTGGCTTCATCATCTGCTTACTGGGTTACCATGAGCCAACAAAAACTAACACTCACACTGAAAGGCATTTTGCACATGCCACAAGATCCCTGAAAGAGCCCTTATCTCATAAAGATGCACACAGTAGGGCTTCCATGGATGAAACTCTGCCCTTCCAGTCCGGAGACAACTCAAGATAAAATGCCCCCCTTTTATAGACCAGGAGCCAACAAACTACAGCCCCAGGCCAAATGTGGTCACCGCCTTTTTCTTGTGAGGAAACTCCGCTGGGACTGGGACGCAGCTGCCCATGCATTTGCTTGCTGTCTATGGCCGCCCCAGAGCCACCAAGGCAGAGTCCAGTGGAGCAGTTGGACAGAGGCTTTGTGGTCCACAAAGCCTGAAATACGCAGTCGCCCTTACTGAAAACATTTGCTGCCCCTAAGCCTATCAGGTCCTGGGAAGGTGACAGTGTTACCGGAAAGGGTTCCTGATCCAGACCCAAGAGAGGGTTCTTGGATCTTGCGCAAGAAAAAATGTGAGGTGAATCCATGGAGTAAAGCGAAAGCAAGTGTATTAAGAACACAAAGCAATAAAGAATGGCTAGTCCATAGGCAGAGCAGCAGCTTGGGCTGCTGGACTAAGGATACGTGTAGCTATTTCTTGATTACATGCTAAACAAGGGATGGATTATTCCTGAGTCTTCCAGGACAGGGGTGGGCAATTCCCAGAACTGAGGGTTCCTCCCGTTTTTAGACCGTATAGGGTAACTTCCTGATGTTGCCGTGGCATCTGTGAACTGTCACGGTGCTGGTGGGAGTGTCTGTTACCAGGTGAACGTAGCAGGCCAGGTCCCACTGACGCAGGCCTCTGTAACAACTGCCTCAGCACTGAGTGGTTCGGTTCCATATCAAAAGCTGAGAGCCAGTGCCCCATTATACAAAGACTGGAATGCAACAAAATCCCACCAAGAATTTGGCCCAGGCCTCTCCAAGATAACGAGGGAATTCTTAACAGGGCCCATTCAGGATTAAGCAAGTTTATAGGGGGTCTGAAGGAACTCCTCAGGCCTCCACAAACAAGTTTATAGGGGGTCTGAAGGAACTCCCCAAACCTCCATGATTTAGCAGGAGACAAGACCATCACTCCAGCACCTGGAACCGTTCAGATGAAGTAAATTTACTGAGGTTCCAGAGGAAGGTCTTCAGGACTCAAGTCTTAGAGATAAGAAGTTAATCACTTACGCCTTTAGATGAATGAATCACACTTACATGTAAACATATAGCTTAGAAGGTTATTGCTGGAAGGCTGTGATCTTGAGTTGGTCTGGAGATATTTTCCAGGCCTTCTCCCTGTAACCAGTTACAGAAATAAAACTCTTTCCTTTCCCAGTTCATCTGCATCCCATTATTGGGCCTCGAGAATAAGAAGCCCAACCCTCAGTGTGGTCTGGGAACAGGAATGCATTATAATTAGTGTATGATGAGCCGCGCGAACAATCAGAGGTCACTGTCATCGCTATCTTGGTTTTGGTGGGTTTTGGCCAGTTTCTTTAATGCAACCTGTTTTATCGGCAAGGTCTTTGTGACTTACATCTTTTTTTTTTTTTTTCTGAGACGGAGTCTCACTGTGTCGCCCGGGCTGGAGCGCAGTGGCCGGATCTCAGCTCACTGCAAGCTCCGCCTCCCGGGTTCACGCCATTCTCCTGCCTCAGCCTCCCGAGTCTGGGACTACAGGCGCCCACCACCTCGCCCGGCTAGTTTTTTGTATTTTTTAGTAGAGACGGAGTTTCACAGTGTTAGCCAGGATGGTCTCGATCTCCTGACCTCGTGATCCGCCCATCTCGGCCTCCCAAAGTGCTGGGATTACAGGCTTGAGCCACCGCGCCCGGCCGTGACTTACATCTTGTGCCAACTTCCTATCTCATCCTATGAATTAGAATGCCTACCCTCCTGGGAATGCTGCCCAGCAGGCCTCAGCCTCATTTTACCCAGCCCCTATTCAAGATGGAGTCGCTCTGGTTCAAACACCTCTGACAAAGGAACTCTTCAGCTTCTTGTCAGCCTCTGTCCAAAATGCAAGGAAGTCCGACCAATAAACATGTGTGGTCTTACATTTTCAACTCTCACATTTTTTAAAGTAAAAGGAAATGGATGAAATTAAGTATAATAATATATTTTATTTAACCTAACACATCCAAAATATTATTTGACCATATAGTCAACATAACATTTTGATGGAATAGTTGACACTTTTAAAATACTAAACCTTTGAATTCCAGTATGGATGTTCTACCCATGGCACTGAAGCATGCCCTGAGAAGGACCCTATGGTCATCTCTAAAAAGGATCTGTACTCAGAGGTCCCAGCTAAGGAATCCAGGAGCGGCCAACCCAGACATTCGCTCCTTCTCTATGAAGGACACTGACACCGCCTTGTGTCTCTCTCTCCCAGTGGCTGGGTTGGAACCTGTGCCCTGAGGGGTTTCTTAGTGAGGACACTGGGCAATGTTGGCCTTGGCCTGGGGTGATCAGCTCTCCTGAAGCTCAGTGAATAGTAAATGTCTTTCTGGCAGCCTCATACCCTGTCTGAAACTCTGCCTTGTTAAATGGACACAGAGGCTGTCCTGTCACCTACCTTTGGCCAGGTCCTCACCACTCACTCCCACCCAGTACCAAGGCAGCCTCACCTTCTCCCTGGGGCACAGTCTCCTCCCAGCTCAGCAGCCCTGCTTCCCAGGAGGTGCTGGCCTTCCAGACATCCCTTGAACACAGACAGGCTGCCCTGGGGATCCAGGCCCTTTGTTCTGGGCTAAATAGAGGTTGCTAAGTGAAAATGCTCTGTAACCTGCCTGCTCTTTACAAATTGGAGTGGATTTTCCTGTCCTGCCCACCGCTCCTGGACCGCCCTGTATGTAAGTCCTCAATAAACCCCTATGTCTCCTTCCCTATCCCCTTCTTTGCCCCATCCAGCAGGAAGTCCCAGTTCCCAAATACCAACCTCTGGAGTTGGGCAACATGGCTTCTCCCCTTTCTAGGTCCCGTGACAGCCATCCTGCTATTACTCACCTTCGGGCCCTGTATTTTTAACCTCCTTGTCAAATTTGTTTCCTCTAGGTTCAAGACCATCAAGCTGCAGATGGTCTTACAAATGGAACCCCAAATGAGCTCAACTAACAGCTTCTACCGAGGACCCCTGGACCAACCCACTGGTCCTTTGACTGGCTAAAGAGTTCCCCTCTGGAGGACACTACAACTGCAGGGCCCCTTCTTTGCCCCATCCAGCAGGAAGTCCCAATTCCCAACAGCAGTTGGAGTGTCCTGTTTAGAGGGGGGATTGAGAGGTGAAGCCAGCTGGACTTCCTAGGTCAAGTGGCGATTTGGAGAACTTCTGTCTAGCTAGAGGATTATAAATGCACCAAACAGCGCTCTGTACAAAAGCACTAATCAGCGTTCTGTTTCTAGCTAAAGGATTGTAAATGCACCAATCAGCACTCTGTAAAAATGCACCAATCAGTACTCTGTTTCTCCTAAAGGATTATAAATGCACCAATCAGCACTGTGTAAAAAATGCACCTATCAGTGCTCTGTGTCTAGCTAAAGGATTGTAAATGCACCAATCAGCACTCTGTCTAGCTAAAGGATTATAAACACGCCAATCAGCACTCTGTAAAATGGACCAATCAGCGCTCTATAAAACAGACTAATCAGCAGGACGTGGGCGGGGACAAATAAGGGAATAAAAACTGGCCACCCCAGCCAGCAGTGGCAACTGGCTGGGGTCCCCTTCCACAATGTGGAAGCTTTGTTCTTTTGCTCTTCACACAAAATCTTGCTGCTGCTAAAAAAAAACAAAAACAAAAAAAAACAAAAAAAAACAAAAAAAACCAACAACAACAAAAAAACACCTCCTACTGGAGTCAGAGGGGTCGCATGACAATGACACACTCTGTTTGGACTCGCCACATTTTAAGGCTCAGCAGCCACAATGGCAGGGGAGGAAGGCGGAACAAAGTGTACTGGACAGAGGGCTCCAGGAAGGCCTGGCTTCGGGCTGAAAGCGATTGGAAACACAGACTTGCAGCTGTGCTGGCACAGGGAGGGCCGGCAGGGATGGGTCTTTCTAGGTGGACGCCTGTGATGTGCGGCCCCCGCCAAGAAAGCGGCTCTGGGCCCGACAGGCTGAGGGAGCTCCACTGCCCTACAGGGACTATCTCACATGGCAGCCTCTTCCTTATGCATTTTGGAAGTCATGAAAAAAAATTCCTCTATTACTGAGAAAAGAAAAATAGCTTTAAGCAGTGTAACCTCTGTGAGATATGCAAAATTGTCAGGTCCAGAGAGAACTGAGTATGGGACTTCAGTCACACGCCCTTACTCCTCCACTCCTGCCCCCGCATCCACCGGCAACTGTTTAAAGGCACTGTGTTCCCCACTTTATCTTCTCCGGCCTGGAATCTGTGATCCAAAGAACAATGTATAGCTAATCAATAGCTTATGTTATTCTAATGTAAATTCTTGGTAACAACTTAGGAAGTGCCAGTTCTTTTTTCTTAAAAACTCTCTTGTAACTGCAGCTGAGTGTACATTCAGGGCAAGTTGAATCTATGCTTCTGGCTTGGCCAGCCTCGAGTTTTGGACTCGAATAAACTCTATATTTAGTCATGTTTTATGAACCTTGTTTTTTAGGGTTGACACTAGTTAGAGTCAAGAAGAGACCAGTGATAACCCTGTCTACGGGACCCTGTGATGGCAGCCCCGTTCACAGCGGCACACACCCGAGTTTCTGAAGGCAAAGGCAAGGCCTGTGGGCAGCTCTTTCCCTGGCATTTCAAAGGCTGGCTTGTTTCTTCTGGGGCCGAGCCAGTTGCTTCCTCCCGTGGGATGCAGGCAGCTTGATTGGAGTTTCAACGCTGCACACACTGCCCAGCTGGGAGGCAGCTGGAGGCAGATTTATTTGAAGAGAGGATGTAATGACTTCCTGTGGCTGCCAGGAGGACTCCAGATACACAGGACGGGATGCTCCAAGTTCACCGGGAGCTTCCATTTCCCAGAAGATCCATTTGTCTTGCACCCTCAGCCTCTCGTCAAGGCAACACTCTCACCAAAGGCTCAGGAAAAGCGCATTTGTTCAACATCCAGCATCACACTACGCCTTCATCTCCCGCCCGGGTGATTTTCAATCCACTCTGGCTCTGTCACCATGCCGTGTTAGGGAAGGCAAAATCACTTGTGTGTCAAAGCACAAATCATGATGCACACGTCAGGTGAATGCCCACACAGCCCCTGTGTTACACGCGTTTAGTGTTAAGTTAAAAACCTGCCTATGCTGACACAAGTTCTCCAAGAAACCAAGGCTTCCAGATTGCTGGGAAATGGGGCAGCCCCAGAATCGTGCCCGGAGCATTTCCAGCGGAGCCTGGCTTCCAAAAGAAGTGTTTGTTAGTGAAGCCTCCTTCTTGAGTCTCGGACTGAAACCATTCTTCCTGTTTATGTTTCCTTTCAAAAACACTACACATTGGGTACAGCGCACACTAAGGTGAGGGGTGCACCAAAATCTCAGGAATCACCACCCAAGAACTTATCCACGGAACCAAACACCACCTGTTTCCCCTAAAACATAGTGAAATTAAAAATTTAAAAAGGCTTCAATAACGAACCAGAACTATGGTTTTTAAACAAAAAGCCATTTGGCTGTCGCCCTTCTACAAAGGTAACACGTGATTCTGAGCAGAAGGAAGAACTGCTTCTACCTCCGAAGGCCTACGGAGGAGGCCGCCCGGGCACGGAGGCTGCCCCTTTTCTGTGCCAACCGACCCCTTGAGGCCTGCCCTCCCCAGCACCTCGGCCTGTGCGCAGCCCTGAGGGCCTCAGGACAAGGCTCACCCTCAGCCCCATCGGAACAGCCTCACACCCCATCTCCTGGGTCTCCCAGGTAACAGTCCTTAGTTAACTCCTTTCATGAGGAAAGGCTAGAAGCTGAGACGGGGCAGGGACCCCCATTTTTGGAGGGCCTGCAGGGCCCCCGCCCCCAGCACCCCCAAGACGGCGCAGGGACCCCCATTTTTTCCGCCCCCAGCACCCCCAAGCGCGGAAATCCAATATCCCAGCTCGGTTCCATAACAAAGTCTCGGCCCCTGGAAATAAAGCCCATCCTGGTAGTTGCCACACAAAGCAAGAGCGTTTCCAGGTGGGCGGCGGGAAGGCTGTTCAGGGCGGGGGCTGCGCGGGGTCCGCAGGCCTCCCGGTCACGCGGGGCCGCAGACGCGGGCGCGGAGCCCGAGCGCGGGCCGGGGCGGGGCGGGTAGCGCGGGGCGGGCGAGGCTGCCAGTGCGCCCCGTTTCTGCGGCCTCCAGCCGTGGGTGGCGCTGTCTCCGGCTCCGGCTCTCCACCGGCGGGGCCCGGCTGGTCTCCCTGGGAACAGGCGTCCACACCAGCCGCCCTGGAGAAGCGCCCACCGCCCGCCTCCAGGACCCTCCCCGCAGGAGCCGCGCCGGCTCGCCCGTCCTTCCTCCCTCGCGCCGGGGAAGGTCCCCAGGGGGCGCGCACGGTGCCCAGCGCAGCTGCCCTCGGCCTGTCGTGTCCTTACCACTTCCCTCCTCAGAACCCGGCCGCTCCCGTGGCCTCTGAATCCAAGATGGACAGCGGTGGCTTCGGCCTTCTCCACTGGGGCGCTCTTTCCCTCTCCTTCCTTCCCTCCATCCCTTCCTTCCCCCCCCCTTTTCCTTCCTTCCTTCCCTCCCTCTTTTCTTCCTTCCTACCCTCCCTCTTTCCCTTTCTTCCTTCCTTTCCTTCCTTTGTCCCTCCCTTCCTTCCCTCCCTTCCTCTTTTCTCCCTCCCTTTTTTGCTTCCTTCTTCCTTCCTTCCCTCCCTCCCCTCCCTCCCCTGGCAGCAAGGACCCCTTGGCCTCCCCCTAGAAGGCCTCCATCAGGTCCCCTCACACCTTCTGAGGCCCATAAACACCCCCAGGTCTTCCTGCTCACAGCAAATCGCCCCAGTCTCCACCACGGCCCCGCCAAGGTCACAGCTGCTGCCACTCCATGGCCCCAGCGCAGAGCAAGGGCGGTGCTGTGGAGAGGACAGGCCCTGCCTGCGAGAGGCCCCGGGGGAGAGGGAAGCCTAAAAAAACAAATCAGCCGCGCACGGAACTCAATGGGCCGCCCCCTCCGTGTGCTCCGCAGAGAGGTGGGTTCTCCAGGCAGCGCGCAGCTAGGGGTTGTCCAGCCGAGGTGGCTGAGGGGCGGGGGCTGACTTTGAGACGTGTGTTCCAGGGCGAGGAGGAATTTAATGGCAAAGAGAGGATGGGCGTGGGAGATCCAAAGACAGTATCCATGGGTTCCACTAGTTTCTAAAATAATTTTAATAATATATATTTTTCCAGAAAAATCATCCATTTTGTGAAATCTATTTTTTATCAGCATGTAATAGTCTAATATCTTTAATCTTCTTTACCTCTGCTACTGGATTCCCTTTCTAAATACTTAATTTTGTTAATTTTTCCTTTCCCATTCTCTTTCTTGATGCCAAAGCTCTACCTGTACTATCGATAATGTTTACCCCCCAAAACCACCTCCTGGCTTACCAGTTCTGCCATATTTAGTCTTCTAATTTTGTATGCTTGCGTTTATGTGGTTCAGCTCTTTCCTCCTCTCCTGTGTCACTTTGTTCGCCTATTATTTTTCCTCAATTTGAAAACAATTAAAATAACTAAGTCTAGACATTATTCCCAAGCACAGCGTCAAGGCCTGCCGTGAACTCTGAGGCTGCTGTGGTTCCCGGAGCTGAGCAAGCCGCCTGCGGGCCCGAGAGGAAGGCATAGCCAAGCCCTGGAATGGGAGGCGAGTTTGCTGTGCGTCCTGAACAAGTAGCCAACCTCTCTGGGCCTGACCTTCCTTTAAAACAATACTTCCTGCTAAGAAATTAAAAATGTATAAAGCAGTGCCTTAATACTTTGTAATTCTGTACTTTGTCAATGTTCCTGAAATGGTGTACATTACTGTTTTTGACACTACTACTGCAAATTCTATTACTACGACTACTACTATTACTTTTTTTATTCACTTTTTGAGAGAGGATCACTTTTTCCCTCTCATTTTTATTTTGCAATTAATGTATTGTGGTCAAAGACTGGAAAATAATTGAAGAAATGTTGGAAAATATCCAGTTAGTAAATCATTGAGATTGTCTTCCTGGCTTAATACATGATGAATTTTGTAACTGTTTTGTGGACTCTTGAAAAGGCATCTTTTCCATAGAAAATGGAGAGAACTGGCTGGGCGCGGTGGCTCACGCCTGTAATCCCAGCACTTTGGGAGGCTGAGGCGGGCAGATCACCAGGTCAAGATATCAAGACCATCCTGGCTAACACGGTGAAACCCCATCTCTACTAAAAATACAAAAGTTAGCTGTGTGTGGTTGCAGGCACCTGTAGTCCCAGCTGCTCGGGAGGCTGAGGCAAGAAAATCCCTTGAACCTAGGAAGGAGGAGTTTGCAGTGAGCTAAGATCTCCCCACGGCACTCCAACCTGGGCGCCAGAGGGAGACTCTGTCTCAAAAAAAAAAAAAAAAGAAAGAAAGAAAGAAAAGAAAACAAAACAAGAAAATGGAGAGAACTGCATGTCTAAGAATTCAGTGCTCAGAGACAGACAGTGTCATGAAAGTCTTCCATGGCAGTGAAGTTTCTATTAATTTCCCCTTATATTTTCTGATTAAATTCATTTTCTATATTCTGATGCAATATTTTTGGCAATTAGAACTATTACGTTGATTGTCTCATTGAAGTTTTAAATATGAGCTCTATAAAATATTCTCTTCTACCTTTTCAATTGCATTATTTAAGTTGTATTAGCCATTTATTTTTATTCACAAGTTTTAATTCTCTCAAGTTACCCTGATCACAGTTTTAAAGTGGAATCCAGTTGGAAATTTAATTCTTATTTTTTATTGGCTATTTTTATATACTCTTGGTTTAGGTTCTGAGGTTTTTATTTCTTTTTTTATTTATAGATTTGCCAAAAAATAAGGAGAATAAATCTATATATCTCAAGACAAAAGATAAATAAATGAAGCAGTATCCTTTGATCCACCTATGTAAGATAAAATAGAAAGTTTTAATTTCTCTGACATCTCAAGATATTTTGTAGTCTTCATTAATTCAATACGAGATTTTAGACTCAGGTTGTATTTGTTAAATTCTTATTATTTACAATATATGTCATCTGTTCAGATATGTTTGGAGAAAGATGACATCTGATAACTATAATAATATCAGGTTACATTTGTGAGTGATTACATCAGGCATTTTGTGTGGTTCAAGAGTGTTAGCTAATCCTTAGAGCTAAGGAAACTAAGGCCCAGAGAGGCTAAGTAACCACCCAAGGTCACACAGGAGGTTAATAACAGACACAGACAGGTTTCTGTAACTATAGTAGACATGTGAAACTTGACTGGATCTGAAACTGGAGCTCTGGAATCACAGCCATTTCCTCTCAAAGCTTTGTCATTGACTGTTCAGGAGATGGATACCCAGGAGTTGGATACCCAGGAGTTGGAAGTCCTCTTAATTTTGTTTCTATTTGTGTGTATAAAATTCCGGAATTCTTGTAGAAATGATATCTTTCTTTATCTTTGTAATTAAAATTGCTGACAGGCTGTGCCTTAGTTAAAATATCATTCAGTGAACTGGGACACAGGAAGTATATGTTCCATGTACATCCCATAATCCATTTCTCTGCTTTTTTTTTCTCTTCAGGTATATTTTCTTCAACTATGTTTTGATTATTGCCACTGTTTATTTCCTTTTTCATTCAATCATCTTGTATCAAAGTGAAGTCCACCCAGAACGTGTTTCCCAATGAACAGGCTTGTAGACTGTCACCAAGTCCCTCAAATCTGTTCACTGAATGCTGGTGTCACCTCATCCCCAGCTAGAAGTGAAGGCCTCATCGCGTGCATTGCAGATGAGGTCATTTGCTGCCCCTGCCTCTCTCTGGCAGCAAGGAAGAGAGTCCATGTTATCACACAAGTTCAAGGGCCCACATCTGAGGCCTTCAGGCCCCCCACGTTCTGCACTGAGAGCCTCCTGCTGTGCCCGGCCACCCAGCATCGAGTGGGGACCAGCGTAACCTCTGAAGCCAGGTGTGGACGAAAGTCCTCTGGTCCCTTGGAAGGTACCTTTGTGTGGTGCAGGCAACTTCCAGGGGTAGACCATTTCCACTTCTCTGATCTTTGAACCAGCAGTTGTAGCTGGATTTCAGCCACTGAAGCACACATGAGACCATTTTGGTTCCTCAGTTATTATGGCTGAACTGTGTCCCTAGGAATCCATATGTTGAAGCCCTAGCCTTTGGGACCTCAGAATTCGACTGGATTTGGAGACAAACTCTTTAAAGAGGTGATTAAGGTAAAATGAGGCCCTTGGGATGGGGTCCCTATGCAAGAAAACAGGTGTCCTTATAAGCAGAGGAGATCTGGACACACAGAGAGGCAGCCGGATGCACACACAGAGGAAAGACCCTCAGTGAAGATGCAGCAAGGCCAAGTCCGCAGGCCACAAGAGAGGCTCAGGAGAACCAGCCCTCCTGGCACCTTGGCCTTGGACTTCCAGGCTCCTGAACGGTACAGAAATACACGTCTGTTATCTGAGCTACCCAGGCTGTGGTACTTTGTCCTGGCAGCCTGAGCAGACGATGACAGCAATCCAGCCCTCCTTAGTTTGTGGTTTGTAGATATTCTCTCCAGTCACTTGCTCAAAGGAGTTTTTAGAACTCGTGTGTGTGTGTGTGTGTGTGTGTGTGTGTGTGTGTGTGTGTCTGTGTGTTTATTAATAAAAAGCCGGGCCCTCTGGGGCTGGCGCCCTGGGCCACGTGAACCAGGAAGCTGGCCCGCACGGCAGGGTTAGCTCTGCCGCCTCCAGGATACGCCGAGTGTGGCCTGGTGACCCCACGGTCGGCAGCCTGTTTTCTTCACCTCTGCCCATTGCATCAGTGAAGCTCTTCGTCTGTCACGTGTTCTGTTCTCCTCTGACTGCAGGGCCCATGCTGCCCAGACGCCCAGTTCTCAGATGACTTCGTGTGTCATTGGCTCCTGTTCTGAAGCAGATCCCATACCTTTGGAGATGGTATGAAAAATCTATGACAGCAGATTCTCTCCAGTGTCTTCTCCTCACGCCTCCTCTCCTCGTACTCAGTGCTGCATCCCTTGGAGACCCATCACTCAGGTTATTTTAATTACTTCCTGCAGGTGGACCTGTCTGAGGCCACAGTCCCAGGCTCTGTGCACACGCTGCCAGGCACCACTCCCAGGGTCCTTTGAAGTCAGCAGGCCGGCATCTGTCAGCTCAGGCCGCCGTGACAAAGCACTGCAGGCCATGGTTTCCCATCAAAAGCCTGTTTTCTTTCAGTTCTAAAGGCTGGATGTCTGCCATCAGGCCAGGGCAGGGCTGGTTTCCCCTGAAGCTCGCTCCTTGGCCGTTTCCTCCCTGTGTCTTCACGATGTTTTCCTCTGTGAGTTTAGGGGATCCCAAATCCCCTCTTCTGAAAGGCTGTGGCCAGACTGGATGAGGACCTTCTTTTAACTATGACCTCCTTTTAACCACCTCGTAAAGGCCCTGTCTGCAAACACAGTCACATTCTGAGGTGCCGGGGATTATGGATTTTGCAGGGACACGGTTTAGTCCATAACAATGTCCAGCACCAAAGCTTTGCCATGTGCCCCTGAATGGGCTACCTCCTGGCCCATCTTCTTGGGCACTGCTCTTGCTCCAACATTGAGTTTACTCCTTGAATTCATAATTTGCCTTTGTAGTCTGTCACCCATGAAATCCTAGAATTTCTGTTGCTATCAGTATGTCCAATCTTTTTCCATTTTAAAATAGTTTATCCCTGGCTTGCTGTGGTTCAGGCCCACGGTGCTGTGTGTACATGCAGGTAATTACCCTTCTCAGTGGCACTGGTCTCACTGTGGTTCAGGCCAACGGTGCTGTCTGCACATGTAGGTATATACCCTTCTCAGTGGCACTGGAGTCGTCTGCCTCTTTGTCTCAGAAGGCATTGTGCATGCCATCCCTTCTCCCCTCACTCCTGCCATCCCTATGCCCCTTCCTTTTCTCCGTCCCATCTTCCCACCTCGTGCCTGCTCTCTCCTTAATACTTCATACCTGCTGAGATGTTTCTGTAAAGCTGAGCTAAATCACAGTATTCAATACTTTCCCCTGCTTAGTCACCTTCAGAGGCAGCCCAGGATGTGCTGAGTGACATCGACTGCACAGCCCATGTCTCTTCCACTTGGCCGTTCAGCATGATCTCCCCTCTTCTCGACATGGCCAGCCCACACCGGCCTCTGTGGCCACCCTCCCCATGGCAGGCAGGCGTGGAGGCAGGCTGAGGCACCTGTCCCCTGAGGCCTGCAGAGGCTCTCTCTTCTGCGCTTCTCTGAGGATGTCGCTCTGCCCTGCTCAAGGAGTACTAGACCCCTCCGTCTGCTGAGGTCAGCCCCAGCTGATGACTGCGCTTGGCACCCATGTCCTTCATGGGACAACCTGGTGTCTCGGGGCAGGGGTCTCCTCTGCACCCTCTTTATTTAATCCAGCAGCTCCTCAGAGCTCAGGAGCCACTCTGGACTTCTCTGGGCAACAGGAGGGCAGCTTTCTCCAAGCCCCCTCACCAGGGCCCACAGCAGCAGCAAAGAACAGACCCACAGGCAAGTGTGGCAGTGGGGAGCATGAGGTGGGGCGATGGGGGGCACCGGAGAGCACTTCCCCCCACACCAGCCCTGCCACTTTCTCCAGTGGGAGCTTCATCCACACATCTCCATCGGCGCCCAGCCTTTCTGTTCCACACCCTAGAGGTGTCTGGTGGGCTGAGCTTACAGGCGGGCATTGGCCCTACCCTGGCCAACCCTAAGCAGGGCAGCTCTAGCACCCCCCTTCCTTGTCACTACTGCTGGACTATGCTCTGGGCTCAGGTGAGGCTATGGGAGAGCAAGAAGAGTCCTGCTTAACATCCTTAAAACAGGTTACACTTAATAAATGCACAGAAAAAACACTAGAACGATAGTGGCAAGGGTGATTTCTAGGGAGGGAGCGATAAGGGAACAGGGAGATGCCCTGGTTTGCTCTCTGCTTCCACATTGTCTGACTTTATCATTTTACAGTGAGAATGCATTCATGCATTGCATCTCTAGCTGGAAAAATGCACTTAAAATTAGTGACTATATGCTAAAGGAAAAAAACCAAAAAATCACCTACCAAATGCT
>NC_045439.1:162430954-162436882 GCF_002776525.5 Piliocolobus tephrosceles
TTTTTTTTTTTTTTTTTTTTTTTTTTTTTTTTTGAGACAGTCTCACTCTGTTGCCCAGGCCGGAGTGCAGTGGCCGGATTTCAGCTCACTGCAAGCTCTGCCTCCTGGGTTTATGCCATTCTCCTGCCTCAGCCTCCCCAGCAGCCGGGACTACAGGTGCCCGCCACCACGCCCAGCGAGTTTTTTGTATTTTTTTGAGTAGAGATGGGGTTTCACTGTGTTAGCCAGGATGGTCTCAATCTCCTGACCTCGTGATCTGCCCGCCTCAGCCTCCCAAAGTGCTGGGATTACAGGTGTGAGCCACCGCGCCCGGCTGTGCACATTTTATTCATATGCACATTTTTACTGCAGGGAAATCACAGAGTACACAATATTCTTTACCATCAGGGGCTTATCAGAGTGGCAGTCAAGCTCGAAACTCTAGCCCCAGTGCCTTGGAGAGTCTGTAAGCCATGAGCTGCCCCAGGGTCTCTCTCGCCTGGCCTGGTGGCTCAGAGGTCGGGAGCACCTGGAGGGTAGGAGCCACACCTGTCTGCAGAGGGCCTGTTGACCATTCTGACTGCCTTATTATTTGCTGCTCTGAATTTCCTATTCATGGAAGAAATTAGCCAACCCTAACTGGAAAACAGACAGAGGTACTCGTGACTCTTTCTCAGAAAGGAAGTCTAGAATAGTAAAGGCAGGGAAGCTCTTTTTAACAAGCCTGTGATGAACCACATTCTACAATATTTTGAGGCCTATTAGAGTGGCCTTTTAGTGTAGAATACCACATTTCAGGAGGAAAACTTAAAGTACAAATAATCCTTATTAAATTGACCTTCTTTTAGAAATTCAGATTTCATGTTTTTTAAACTCTGGCAGATCATGATCACAATGGCACTGGGGATATAATTCCATCAGTTAACTTTAGTTTTTAGGATCAAACCTTTTGCTGACTGTGAAACCATGAAAGTCTAGTGGGCATTTTAAAATCCAAATGACTTTTCTTTCCATTTTTGCAACACTGTTTGGTAGAGTTCTCGCTAGGCAGCATTCATTTTTCTGTTGCTAAAACGAGCTCATATGCACCAGGAGAATGTGACCATAAAAAAGAAAGAAAAACAAAAGAGAGGAAGGTCCCATCAGAAGAGTGTGTGTTTGGTGAGGTCACTCCGAGGGGAGGTCTGGGGCTGATTTGACAATGTCACTCCGGGCCCCTTTCCTAGCACGTGGTTTGAAGAGCAAGAGACACCACACAGAAGACATGCCCTTGCATATCTGTTTTTAAAGCTGTAACGTTCTGCTTATATCATTTTAAATTGCATATCTTGTAGAAAAAAAAAAAGGTGTGGTCATGTCAGAGGTCATGGTGTAGCAGGAGAGAAGAAAAGTTGTGGAAATTTCCCAGGGCCCTCGTCCTTCCCACACAGCAGAAAAGCAAACACAGAGGAAAACGGAAACTAGAGCAAGTGAGGAAAGCTGCTGAGAGAATCTGCTCTTGCCTGGAAAAGGCAAGTGGCAGAGACTTGGAAAAAGGATTAGACTTTCTACATTGATAGAAAGTTATAAATGAGGCTTCTTGCAGGAGGTAAAAAGAAAGACAACATGCAGGAATTTCACTTAAGCACTATTATACTCCGAGCATTGTGCTACGAGCTATGTATGCCTCTTTTGAAATTTTTATAACAGCCTGGAAATGGTTAGATAGCATTATCCCCTTCATTACGGAAGAGAAGACTAAGGCTCAAATACGGCTCTAGAGAGATGAGACAGAAGTTTACTAAAACTGTTAGGCATTAAAGTACTGGGGTTTCCCTCAGTACTTAAAATGTCATCATTGATTTCTAGGTTCATATCTTTGTGGTCAGAAAAGATCCTTGGTATGATTCTAATCCTCTTAAATTTGTTAAAACTTGTCTGGTGCCCCAATATGTGGTCTATCCTGGAGAATGTTCCCTGTGCACTTGCAAAGAATGTTGCTTTTGGGTTGAATGATCTGGATGTGTCTGCTGGGTCCATTTGGTCTACAGTGGTGTTCAAGTCTCCTGTTGCTTTGTGGATTTTCTGCCCGGATGTTCCATCTATTATTGAAAATGGAGTATTAACATTTCCTACTATTAAGTATTGCTGTATGTGTCTCCCTTCAGTTCTGTCATGCTTGCTTTATATATTCAGGTGCTCTAATGTTGGGTGCATATATATTTATAATTGTTATATATTTTGGGTGGATTGACCCTTCCATCATTATATAGTATCCTTCTTTGTCTCTTGTGACAGTTTTTTACTTAAAGCCTATCTTGTCTGCTATAACTATAGCCACCCTTTTCTGGTTTAGTTACCATTTGCACAGAATATCTTTTTCTATCCTTTTACTTTCATCCTATGTGTGCCCTTAAATTTAAAGTGAATCTCTTATAGACAACACCTTGCTGGATCTTGCTTTTGTGAATCCATTCATCCACTTCATGTCTTTTGATTGGGGAATTTAAGCCATTTACATTTAAAGTAATTACTGATAGGGAAGGATTTACTATTGCCGCTTTGTTCACTGTTTTCTGTTTGTCTTATAGCCTTTTTGTCCCTCTTTTTCTCTCTTGCCATCTTGCCTTGTGTTTCCTTGTGTTTTTGTTTATACTGATATGCTTTAAATAAGATCTAGAGACCTGCTGTACAGAATTATACCTATAGATGACAATACTGTATTATACACTCAAAAACCTAAGAGGGTAGATCCATAACAAAAATATGTCCTTAGTGAAAGAAAGGGTTAAAGTAGAGTTAGAGTGAGCATGGCTGAAAGCAGAGTTCTCTCAAAGAGATTTTTTAATGTGTCTGATCCCCACATGCTCAATTCCATTAAAGGAAATGTTTCGCTAAAACAACCAGGCCCTCCACATGCTGAGAGGGGCACAGGTGAACTCTGCACTCTGCAAACCTCCCTGCCAGGCTACCTTCTCTTCTCTCGTGCTCCTGTCCAGACTGACCTGTCCTGGACAGCAGAGAAAGTGGTATGCCCAAGACTACTATTGTTCTTCCCCTCCCTCCCCTGACCACAGTCGGCCCCCTGGGCATTCGCCTTTGGAATATGGGCCCTGGCTTCCAGCAAGGGCACTCTCTTGCGCAACACGATAGTGCAAGCTTCCCGAGCAGCCTGGGAAGACTTCCTGTGCTGCGGTCCAAGCCGATGGAATTGATAAGAAGAGATGCCCAGAGGCTCATGCCTGCCTGCCCCAACTCCCAAGGAGGGCTCCTTTAGCTGTCTCTGAGTGTTATTCAAATGAAATTCCAAGGTCAAATGAATCTGAGAAACACTGACTAAAGAGCAACTCAGGTTACTTAGGTAATTAATTACAGGGCTCCTTGGAGTCTAACATTCTGATGTGCATTGTGGTTCTCCAAGGGTTGGATGTATTATGCAGTGTTTTCAGAATGAGTTTGACCTGGAAATCCTCTTGCTTGAATTACTTCAAACAACCAGTGTTCTGAGGCGATATCCTCTGAAGAGGAATGGGAGAAACAAGGTTGTAGGACCAAGAATGAGGAAAATACCAACCATCAAAAATGGTTTTAGCTACTTTAGATTTTTTCATGGAAATTAAAAGTTCATGGTTCATATTTGTATCTCTCCACAAATTATGAGGAAGAAGAAAAAAAAAAACTAAGCTCTGACCTAATTCAGAATTATTCTGACATTATATAAAAGTACCTTATCTGTTTCATTCTAAGCTGAGTGTCTCTTCTCATAAACTTCACTCAAGAAACACCTGATTTTGTCCATCAAATGTATCATTTTATTAAGGCTCTAAGCTCATTGGACATCTCCAGGATTAGAGTCTGCTGCCTAATAAAGCATTCCACTATCAGTGCTGATGGTTCGTCATCCTCCCTTGTGTGGGCTCAGTCACCCGACTTGTACTCACAGATCCCATCTCTATTCCCTGCAGCGATGTGGAAACATCCTATCTCTTCTCGGCCGTTCAAAGGCAGCTACCAAGTCTCCCTTGTATTCTTTTTCAGGTCCAGCACACCCAGCTCCTACCACTGTCTCTCAGGTGGAAGGGATGTTTAAATCATTGGCAGCTCCCATCCTGAGTAAGAGCTAGTTTCTCAGTGTCCATCCCACCTCACATATTCAAAGCAAACCATCCCAGCACCACACAAGCAGGGTGGACACTGTGGTTGGGGGGGGGGGGGCGGTGTGCCTCACTATCGCTTAGTCACTCACTGGTTGAAATAATTCTTTCCCAGCACCTTACTATTGATTAATACTGACTTCCTGAGATCTTTAAATCTCAGCAGGTTAAACCAAGATCCTTAAATCTTTTTATTTCTTTTGTGCACTCTATCCTCTTTAATAGCTGCCTCATCCTTTCTTTTCTATCTTGTACATTAGAACCATTTATTGAAAATCATTTTACCCTCTGATAGGGTATTCACTCTGTGGTAAATCCCACCTTTGAAGGTATTTACCATATGGTAAATACCAGAGAGTAAATACCCTGTTAGAGAGTAAAGCCATATTAGAGAGTAAAATGATTTTGAAAGCCTCAAAGGTAAACTTACATATTGACATTAAAATTATAATAAAGTTTTAGAATTTTAAAATGAGAAAGAATCTTGAAAGCAATCTCATCTAAGCCTTCATTTTCCGCATGAGGAAACTGAGGTCTGAGGAGTCAAGCGATCTGCTGGAATTAACTCCTTTATTTTATGTTTCTGAGCATTTACGACGTCCCAAGCTCCATTCCTGTGCTAGACACACTATGGAAAACACACAAGTCTTTGTTTTATTGCAACGTACATCTTATTTTGAAGAACTGGAAAATGAACCCAGTCCTTCTCTTGCTCTCTGTCTCTTTCTGTCTTCCCTTTTTTGCCCTCTAATATCATAATAGTCTTTTTAAATTTTCCTATGTATATAATAGCCAAGACCGATGAAAGAAGATTTATATTTACAGTAAAGCTATATTTGTAAAGCAATTGAAGCTGCTAAGTCTGTTTCTGAAGGAACCCAGCCCCAGATACAGCAACCTCAAATGAAATGCAATCAAAGAAAAAAAGATGTTTCACCTTCCAGATTCTATGCCTCTGTGACAACACACAGCACAGTTGTCTAAAGAGAAACGAATGTGGAGTGTCTCCCAACAGAACTTCACTGAGAGTGTGTTCTCATGCAAGATAAGGGAAAATTCTATCACAAATTTCGTTTTGTATTTTGTTGGCAAAATTGAAAAACCAGAGCACAAATGTCAATTCACATAAAAGGTGACATTTCTAAGAATAACATTCTTTGAACATCTTTTGCTTGTTTTACTGGCAGTCAGTTCTTTCATCTAATTGACAAAGAATGCCCCTCAAAATTGATTTTTCAGAACTGTGCTATGAGTGTCTTGAAGGGTCATGCCTCAGCAGAGTGGGCCCTGGAGGGAAGCTGCCCCTTAATGCCCTCATGGCGCTAATGCAACATCCTTCTCTCTTCCGGTTCATTCCCTTCCCTCCCTGATTCTTTGGAGGGGCCAATGGGTGTCCCACCTTTGAAGGCCTTTAATTTTTTTGCTCATTTAATATAATATATTGAAAACCTACTATCCCCATAGGGGCTATAAAGTAAACAAGA
This sequence comes from Piliocolobus tephrosceles, assembly GCF_002776525.5. Taxonomy (NCBI): domain Eukaryota; kingdom Metazoa; phylum Chordata; class Mammalia; order Primates; family Cercopithecidae; genus Piliocolobus; species Piliocolobus tephrosceles. The sequence goes on from NC_045439.1 coordinate 162,436,551, forward strand.
TAGTTCTTGCCTTCGTTAGCTCATAAATTTGCAGAGCGGACATACCCGTAAACAGCTTCACTAACATAATGTCGCGTGTGTGATTCCAACTGGCCCTTGTTTATTAAATCATTTCTCCAACATCTATTACACTGGACTCTGAAACAGGGCTATGGGTTCATAGGAAAATGTATAAGGTGTTCCAAGTTGCATGAGGCACAGGTAATCATGGGCCTAAAGGGACCAGTAAGACAGCACAGTCCATTGTGATAATCTGTGACTATTTCATTAAGAAGACATTGTTCAAACTGCACCTTAAACAGTAAGCTCATCAGCAGTGTCCAGGCCCTGGG
>NC_045439.1:162436892-162442558 GCF_002776525.5 Piliocolobus tephrosceles
GGTAAGAACAGTAAACTCATCAGCAGTGTCCAGGCCCTGGGTGGGGGGTTCTGGGTAAGAACAATAAGCTCATTAGCAGTGTCCAGGCCCTGGGTGGGCGGGTTCTGGGTAAGTGAGCAGAGGACCCCAAGCATGAAAGTGAAAGTCTTTCTTGAAGCACCTGTGAAGGTGAATTATTGGAACATTATAGAGAAAGAGAAAAAGACCAGGTCAGTTTGTAGAATGTGTTTCTCCACACATTACACTTCGATTTAGTGAACGTACCAAAGTGATCCTATCTTGCTAATTCAAATTCCCATTGAGGGCTTCCAACCAGAAGGAAGCTGGCAAGAGCATCACTACCAATCTTGTAATTAAATAAAAAAAGTCCAGACAAACTTCAAATTAAAAACTTTTCTTGAATGCATCATGGAGGTGAGGTGTTGATGCAACTGATTAACCTGAAATATAAAGACAGGGAGGCACCTGCAAGGAAAAATGGGATGTGAGCAGCTGCTAGCCAGGGAAGATACATGCCAGATACTCCAGACACCACTATGAAGAGTTTGGCCAGAAGCTTCTCACAAATTGACAAAGGGTAGATGTGAACTAGCGAGAGAAGAGAGCAATCCTGAAGCTTCAAGTAAAAGAATTTACACTCCCTTGCACCCTCTCAGCGTGAACCTGAGTGTGCACTGAAGATGGGCGAAGCCAGGCCTGGATCACTTTCCAGGACGTCCTTATGGGAGAAGGACAGCAAGCACTCTACGCCCAGGGCGCTGATGAAAACCCACTGCCGCCAGGGGAAGGCACAGAAAGAAAGCCTTCAAGCAGGGGAGGAGAGGCAAGAAGCAAAGCTGGACTGTGGTGCCAGCGTGGGGAGGGGCAGGAGCACCGAAAGCCACATAGTCAAGACACAGGGACATGGCACCTGCCTAAGGCTGAAGGTTAGCCAGAATAGCAGAGGATAGCACCGGCCACAGCCCCACCAGGTGAACGTGTCAAGCAACAAGTAATAGCAGGTAGGAGTCACTTTAGGGTGAAAGGCAGGAGCATGGAGGAAGGCTGTCTCTGAAAATCAGTTCAAAGTAAACACCTAAAAGCGAGGATGGAAAACACACTGGTAAAAACGCTCAGGCAAACCAGTTCCACACTGAACGCAAGGTACCACGAGAGGAATCTGAAGGTTAGGGTGCACTGAAGGTAACCATAGCAACAACAAACCACAAACCAAGTCCTCCTGGCTAGACTGAATCAAACTCCCACCTTCAAGGCCTAAGGGAAGGAAAAGTATTCATTTCTAGGCACAAATGAATATTTGCCTTAGTTTGTACTATCTACCTTGCAACAAAAATTTTGTGACATATAAATAAGCTAGGGGAAAAAAAAACCTCTCAAGAGATAATGCGACCAACGAAACCAGACTCAGGTATGACACTTTCAGATCAGAAGTTTTAAATAACTGACCTTACTATGTTTAAAAGCCTAATGGAAAATGTAGACACCACACAAAATCAAATGGGTATTTTGAGCAGAGATGGGAAGAATGAAAACCATTTTAACAAAAAGAATTCCCTTGACCGGCTCACCACAGGCCTAACAAATCTCAGAAAGGAATTAGTGAACTTGCAAATAGAACAACAAAAATCACCCAAACTGAAACATGAACGGAAAAAACAACAGCAGAGCATCCATGAATTGTGGAATAACATCAAAACATCCAACATGTATAATCAGAATCCAAGAAGCAAAGAGAGAGAGAGAGAAATGGGCAGAAAAAATAGCCAAGAATTTGTCAAAATTAAATGACATCAAACCACGAATCTAAGTAGCACAGAAAACATCAAGCAGAATGAATTCCACCAAGCAAACAAATCAAAACCAAACCTAGGTATGCCATATACAAACTTCTGAAAACCAAAGACAGAAAAAACAACAACCACATTACATACAAAAGAACACAGATGAGAATTGTAGAAAACTTATCAGACTATGCAAGCCAGGAGGTGCTAGAGTGACACCTTTGGAGTATTAGAAAAATACAATGTCAACACAAAATTCTATGCACAGCAAAAAAACACATTTCAAAAATAAAGCAGATATAGAAATTCCACTCCTAGGTATGTACACAAAAGAACTGAAAACAGGTACATAAACAAATTCGTGTAGACACATGTTCATAGCAACACTATTTCCAATAGCAAAAAGGTAGAAACAGCCCAAATATTTATTAAGATATGAATGAATTAACAAAAGCTAGTATATCTGTGTAAGGGAATATTATTCTGCCATTTATTCAAAGAATATCTGCAAATGGCCAACATAAAAGATACTCAATATTACTAATCATTAGGGAAATTCAAATCAAAACCACAATGAGATACCACTTTACACCCATCAGATTGGCTAGTTGAAAAAAAAAAAAAGAAAGAAAAGAAAAGAAGTATTCAAGAGGATATGGAAAAATCTGAACGCTTGTGCACAGCTAGGGGGAATGTAATATTGTGTGGCCACTATGGAAAAGAGTATGGCAGTGCCTCAAATTACTAAGCAGGAAACCCCATATGTTCCCACAATCCCACTTCCAGGTATACCCCAGTGAAATGAAAGCAGGGACTTGAACAGATCATTGTACACCCATGTTCCTTATAGCATTATTCATAATAGCCAAAAGATGGAAGCAACTCAAATGTCCATTGATGAATGAATAAACAAACTATGGCATAAACATACAATGGAATATTTTCCTGCCATAAAAAAGATGAAATGCTGATACCCGCTACAATGTGAATGCACCTCAAAAGCATTATGCTAAGTGAAAGAAGGCCAACACCAAAGGCCATATATTATATGATTCTATTTATTTGTAATCTCTGGTATAGGTAAATCCATAGATACAGATATACATCTAACTTTATCTTCATGTATGTTGAAATCCAATTGTTCCAGCACCGTTTGTTTAAAGACTATCTTTTTCCGATTGAATTGCCTTTGTAGTTTGTTGAAAATCAATTAACTTTTAAATATATTTATGGACACTGAATTTTTTCCCATTGATCTATGTTCTATCCTTATGCCAGGAACACATCTGCCTCTATTACTGTAGCTTCACAGTTTGTGTTTAAATAGGAAAGTGTAAGCCCTACAACTTTGTTCTTCTTCAAGATGTTTGAGCTATTCTGGGTCCTTTGAATGTCCACTTAAATTTTAGAACTGTGTTGTTAATTTCTGAGGGGGAAAAAAAAGCCTGCTGGCTTTTGATAGGAATTGCACTGACTCTACAGCTCAACTTGAGAAGAGTTATCATCTAAATACTGAGTCTTGCAATTCTTGAATATGAACGCCTTCCCATTAGTTGAGTCTTTCTTAAATTACTCTCAGCAATGCCATGTTTTTGCAGTGTACATGTCTTGCACTTCTTTGGCTAAAATTCATCCTGTTTTATTCTTTTTGATACTATTGAATAGAATTGCTTTCTTAATTTCACTTTTAGATTATTGTTATTGTTGCTGTTAATATACAGAAATACAGTAGAATTATATATCTTGATCTTGTACCCTGAAAACTTGCTGAATTTATTCATTCTTATAAATTTTCTACAGAATTTTTCGTGGGTTTCATAGTATTTTCTAAATACAAGATTCTGTCATTTGTAAATAAAAACCACCTTACTTCTTCCTTTCCATGACATTCCTTGAATGTCTTTATTTCTTTTTCTTACATGATTACACTTGCCAGAACCATGAGCACAATATTCAATCAAAGTGGCAAGTTTCAATCCGAGGGAAAACGTTCATTCTCTCACTGTTAGGTATGACACTAGCTCCAGAACCTTTTGTGGACAGCCTTTACCAGGCTGGAGATGTTCCCTTCTATTTCTACTGTTTCGAGACTTTTAATCATGAATGGGTATCGGATTTTGTCAAATGCTTTTTCTGCTCCTGTTGAGATAATTATGTGGGAGTTCTTTGCCCTTTATACTTTTAAGTATGGAGTAATTAGGCTAATTGATTTTTTAATGTTAAAACAAATCTTGCATTACCGGTAAAAATCTCACTTGGTCATGATAGTAATCCTTTCATATATTGCCGGACTTGACTTGCTAATATTTTGTTGAGAATTTCTGCATCTACATTACTAAAATAGTCATCTGCAGTTTTATTTTCATGTAATAGCTTTGCCAACCTTTGGCATTAGGACAGTACTAAAAAATCTGGACGAGTTTTTGAAGAAGTGGTATTTTTTTTAAATGTCAGTGTTTGATAGAATTGAACAGTGAAGTCATTTAGGCCCTAGATTTCCTTATATGAGGATTTTTAATTATGAGTTTAATTTATTTACTTGTTATAAGACTCTTCCTATTTTCTAATTCTCATTGGTTCTGTTTGGTAAATTTGTGACTTTCTAAACATGTATCCATTTTATCTAAGTTGTCTTATTTGTTAGCATAACATTGTTCAGTGTTCTAATACTTATAACTTTTGAAAGGCTGATAGTAATGTCTCCTGTTTCATTTCTGATTTTGACAATGAGGGTCTTCTTTTTCCTCTATTCGTTTCATGAAGAGTTTGTCAATTTTGTCAAGATTTTTAAAGAATCAATTTGGGTTTCATTGGTTTTCTCTATTATTTTCAACATTATATTTTCCCTATTATGTTTATTATTTCCTTCATTCCAATTGACTGTAATTTAGTTTGCTCTTCTTTTTGTACTTTTTTTTTTTTTTTTTTTTTTTTTGAGACAGAGTCTCGCTCTGTTGCCCAGGCTGGAGTGCAGTGGCCGGATCTCAGCTCACTGCAAGCTCTGCCTCCCGGGTTTATGCCATTCTCCTGCCTCAGCCTCCGAGTAGCTGGGACTACAGGCGCCACCTCGCCCGGCTAGTTTTTTGTAGTTTTTAGTAGAGACGGGGTTTCACTGTGTTAGCCAGGATGGTCTCAATCTCCTGACCTCGTGATCCGCCTGCCTCGGCCTCCCAAAGTGCTGGGATTTCAGGCTTGAGCCACTGTGCCTGGCCTCTTTTTGTACTTTCTTATGGTGAAAGTTTAGGTTAATATTCTCAGATTTTCTTCTTTTCTGTCATAGTCCTTCAATTCCATAAATTTCCTTCTAAACACTGCTTGAGTTATATCTCATATATTTTAATAGATTATGCTTATATTTTAATTTTGCTCAAAATATTTTCTTTGTGTTTTCTCTTTTGACTCACAGGCTATTTAGAGCTAATTTCCAAATATTTCTGTATTTCCCCAAATCCATTTATGATTCATTTCTAATTCAATTATATTGTGGTCAGATGACATACTTTGTATAATTTCAGTCTTTGTAAATGTATCAGTACTTGATTTATGGCCTAGCTTATAGTCCATCCTGAAGAGCATTCTTTGTAAGCTTGAAAAAAACAATGTGTATTCTGCCTTTGTTGGGTTGAGTCTTCTGTAGATATTAGGTCAAGTAATTGTGAGTATTACTCAAATTTTCTATAGCCTTGCTGATTTTTCTGTCTAATTGTTATATTCATTATTAAGAAGAGGGTATTAAAGTCTCCACTTACTTGTTTTGTTCTTCATACATTTAGGAATTTTGTTCTTAGTTGTATGTATATTAACAGTTGTTATATCATCCTGATTTATTGGTCCTAATAAAATGTGCTAGGAGGACTTTTGTCTTCTTCTTTAGTAGTATTTTCA
>NC_045439.1:162442568-162455808 GCF_002776525.5 Piliocolobus tephrosceles
TCTTTTGTTGCTATTTTTACTTTGTGTTTTCAATTTGTTTTTAGTAATTGCTGTTGGGATTTCAATATACATCCTATTTATCACAATCTGGCCTAGATTAATAGTAACCTAATTTCATTAAAACCTAGAGATTCTGCTCTAAGGTAGCCCATTCTTTCCCTCCTCCTTTATGCTATTATTATGATATATATTACATCTCTGTAGGTAAAATAGCCAAAAGCATATTCGTGTCATTTTATGTGATTTTATTTTCAATCAGTTAGAAGAAGAAAAGACAAAAATATATTTATTCAGGCTCATCTATACAGCTATGTATTTACCTTTTCCAGTGCTCTTTATTTTTTGGGGGGGTGGGGGTGGGGGCGGGATTCAAGTTATCGTCTGTTGCAATTTCCATTCCTTTCTTTAGTATTTCTCTCAAGGTAGGTATGCCAACAATTAATTCTCTGAGTCTTTCTTTTGTTTTGTTTTAAATCTGATCATATCTTTTTTTGAAACATCATTTTGAAAAATAGTTTTTCTATAAATGAAATTGTTTCTTGAGTTTGTATTTTCGTTTCAACACTTTAAATGTCATGCTACTGCTTTTTGGCCTACACTTGCTTCTGAGGAGATGAGAAGTCAGCTATTGTTCTGACTGTATTCTTACATGAGGCTTTTCATGTAAACAGCAATGAAGAGCTCACCAAAGTCCCCTCTGGCCTCTCAGGTACACGCACAGCGCTGTGCACATACTCAGCCTTCATGCCCTCAGGGACACAGGGGAGCTTATCAAAGTCTACTCTGGCTGTCACATTCCCTGCATCACCTATTAAACGTCTGCCTAGTCTGCTTTTTATTTGATTTTTAGCAAAAGTACAAAAGCTATTTAATGAAAAAATACAGTCTTTTCAACAAATGGTACTATAATGAATAGGTATCTATATGCAAAAATAAATCTAAACTCAAAATGGATCATAGATTTAGAGGTAAAAGTAAAACTTAGAAAATCTAAGAGAAAATCTTTGTGATCTTGTGCTAGCCAAAGGTTTCTTAAATATAATACTAAAGGCATGATCCCCATAGGGACAAGTTCATAAACTGAACTTTATCAGAACTTAAAACTTCGTCTGAGAACTATACTATTAGAAAAATGAAGAGATGAAACTCAAGAAAATTTTTCAAATCAGAGATGACAAAGGACTTAATATTCTGAAAATATGAAAACTTCACAAAGCTCAACAATAAGAAAATAATCCAATCTGAAAAGGGCAAAAGACGTTAACAGACACTTCACCAAAGAACATAAACACATGTTCAACATCATTAATTATTAGTAAAATATAAATCAGAACCACAGTGAGATACCACTGCACACATATTAGAATGGCTTAAAATCACATCTGACAGAACCAAGTGCTGATTAGACCGTAGAAAAATGAACTCTCATACATTACTGGAAGATTGAGAATGATAGAGCAACTATGGAAAATTAAGCAGAGCAAACTATCTGGCCTGACAGCCCCCTTGCTAGGTGTTTTTGCGAGAGAAATGAAAACATGTATCCACACAAAGACCACTGTTCACAATGTGGTCCGTCTCTGCAATGAAATACTACTCAGCAATAAAAAGACAAACTGCTGATGCATACGAAAACATGACTGGATATCTAAAACATTACGGTAAGTGGAGGAAACTGGATTCCTTTTTTATGAGATTCTTGAGAAGGCAAAACTAGAGGGACAAAAGTAAGATGAATTCTTGCCAGGGGCTGGAAGTGGAAAGAAGCGATTGAATGTAAAGGGGGACCAGAAAACTTCTGGGTGTGATGGAAATATTCTCTCAGTTGAGGTGGTGGTTACATGATTGTGTATATTTGCTGAAACTGATTAAACTATACACCTTAAAATGGTAAAATTTACTATGTTCAATTATACCTCAATTACCCTGAATTTTTTTTTTTTTTTTTGAGACAGGGTCTTACTCTGTTGCCCAGGCTGGAGTGTGGTGGCACAACCATAGCTCACTGCAGCCTCCAACTGTTGAGCTCAAGTGATCCTCCCATGCCAATCTCCTGCATAGCTGGGACTACAGGCATGTGCCACCATGCCCAGCTAAGCTTTTCATTTTTTGCTGAGATGACGTCTTGCTATGTTACTTGGGCTAGTCTCAAACTCGTGGCCTCAAGTTATCTTCCCGCCTCTGCCTCTCAAAGTGTTAGAATTACAGGCATGAGCCACTGTGCCTGGCCCTGATTTTTTTTTTAATAATGAATTAGGATATGGAATTTTTGCCATCATGCCATCAAACTGCATGGAACTTGGTACCAGGCAGCTTTGTTCAAACTATACAAAATGTATGTTCACATGAAAACATGTCCATGAGTATATGCCCAAAATACGCATCATGTATCTGCCCCAAATTGGAGGGAAAACAATTGACTTTCAAATGATGAAAAGACAAACTCCTAATGAGTAGAATCATACACAGCTATACAATGGAACAAACTATTCATAAAAGCAGCAACATGGATCAATCTCCAGTGCATTTTCATAAATGAAAGAAGCCAGACCCAAAAGCCTATGATTCCACTGACATGAAATTCTGGAGAAGGCAAAGCTGTAGCAGGGAGAACAGCTCAGCGGTGGCCAGGGGCTGCTCGGGGAGGGGCTGTCTACGAAGGGGCAGCAGGGAGAACAGCTCAGCGGTGGCCAGGGGCTGCTCGGGGAGGGGCTGTGTCTACGAAGGGGCAGCAAAGAGGAGTGTTTTTCCGGTGATAGACCTGCCGCTTGTCTTAGTTGTGCTGCTATGTATGTGGCTACGGATTCTTCAACATTCACAGGGCTCTCAGCACATGACTGAATTCTACTGCACGTATAAGATGCAAAATATAAAATCTTTAAATTTTATTTTGTAATATTGTGGACCCTGAGGAGAAGCAGGGGAGACTCAGATGGCCAGTCAGGAGGTGGCCCCAGCAGAGGGACGCTTGAGCAGGGTACCAGACACACTACGGGGTTGTTTTGGAAAACACAGAAAAGAAGAAGTTAAAGATTCTTTTAGACCTCTGTTTTTCTCCCCAGAGCAGGAAACATCTGCCAATGCTTTATGATGGAGTGGAACTGACTTCCTAATCTGAATGTTTCTCAAGCCTACGAGTCCCCCTTTGCCTGTCGCTCCTTTTCTGTTCCACCTGATGGGCTCTGACGGGCTCCCAAGGAGAGGAGGAGCCCAAGGCTGTGTGTCTCCACTTCCCATTGCCTCACAGCCTGCGGTGAGAAGTATTCGTGCTTAGTTCATGCATTTCCTCACCATGCATTGGGGGTTCTGTATGGAGTCACAGAGCCAGACACCAATACCCAAAAAGATGCATAATGAACATCACAGCCTTATATGGGCTTAAAGTACAGGAGGGACCATATTCTCCTTTCCTTTCTTTTCTTTTCTCTTTCTCCTGCCTGCCTTTCTTCCTGCCTGCCTGCCTTCTTCCTTCCTTCCTTCTTGCTTTCTTTCTTCATTAATCCATGCTTTTTATGCACAAGAATGGACCAAGCACTGTGCCACTGGCCTGCTTGCCCAACCAACTTTCCTTTCCCTACTTCATCCTTTACGTGGCAGTGGAAATCTAACTGGGTTTTATGGCTAAAAATCATCTAGTGGCTTGGCTTTTGGGTAAAGCTTCTCATCTGCAGAGCCTGCACGGTCCTTCCTGGGTGGCCAGCGCCACCCAGCCTCACCTCCCACGTGAGCCACGTGGCCCCCTGCAGCTTCTTCCATCCATAAGGTCCGTAACTTCCCGAGACGTGCACCCACCACAGCCACGTTAGCAACTGTGGCTTCTCACTCCTCTGCACCCCAGCATTCCCGGGTACCTCAACCACATCACCCAGCACACTGGACTGCGGTCACAGCGGAGGCTTGTCTCCCTGTTAGGGCGTAAGCTACTGTAGGCCAAAGAAGGGCCTAATTTGTCTCTGACGCCTGTGGCCCAATAAAACTCAGCTGAATTCCGTCCGTCGACTTGAGACAATGAGAGTCTGCACTGAGGACCATGAGTGAGGCTAAACAAGAAGGCAGAGGGGAAAAGCAGTGCCCTGTGTGGCCCACCTTGCCCAGAGGTCCCAGACGGGCTTGTGGCCGAGTGCTGGCATCCAGCACAACTTCAGAAGAGGGGCGGCCAGGGCACTCAGCCATCTGGTGCCTGCAGGTCCAACAGCTCCCGGGCTGTTTACAAAACTGGAAATCTCACGTTTGTAATTGCTGACAATGCTCATTTATCTTTATCCAACCAGCTTTGAAAGAAGGAGAATTGCAATGGAACTAACTGAGTGACCAATGCAGCCACAGATCAATGGGGCTTGGCTACTCAAAGCCGGCATCATCTACTACAGGATGCTTTTTCCAGTTGGACCAGAAATGGATCACCTATGTAGCTCAGCTAGGTTTCAGAGTTATAAAGCTGATAGCAAGTTAGGTCTGTGCCACCTTCCGCAACCTCGTGAGTGTTTGTGAAACTATCACTAGAACCGGAAAAGGATGATGTCTACACTCTTCCGGGATGTTTAACGTGTACACCTGGTAAAACAATGAGCAGGACTTCCACCATTAAAAAAAAAATTATTTCAGATGAATCTTAGCGGGACCTCTTCTCCTATCAGGATTTCAGGATTTGGTTTTAAAAATAAAATGGCAACTCTTCAGGTGCTGCCCTTATTACTAAAATAATACAAAGCTGTGTTCGGAGTGCTTGCTTTAATCTTCTGTGGGTGGAATCCTAGGATTTGAGAGCTGAAATTGCCTCCGGCACCATAGCCTTCAGCCCTCCATCCCACTCACATGCACATTTATTTATTCCACGAGTTTCACTCAACCTCAGGACCCTGAAGTCTACGGGGTTAAGAACAGAGGTAACAGGGTCTCTAGGGCCACTCTGCAGTGTGCACGGGCCTGCCTGGGGCGACCCTGTGTAGCTGCAGTTCTTCCTCACCCATGATGGGGCTTGTTCTTCCTCATGATGCTGGCTTGTGTTTTGAGGGGCTGGGAGATGGCCCTCCTGGGCTGTGTGAATGGACGTACCCACCACAGGCTCAGGGCAGACTACACACAGCCACAACTCCACTGCTACAATGAGGAGACCCCCACCCCACTAGCCGGCACTTGGTGGGACTGCGTGTCGCTGGGGGCTGGGGAGGTGTCAGGATTCTGCAGGATTCCCACAGAAAATTCTCTCTAGAGAAGATCTTTTCTTAGTAAGTCACATCTTCAAAGATCCTGCAAACAGGAGAAGGAGGTAAGGTGCATGTGGCAAAAGCTCCAAGAATGTATGTGCTCCTGGATCAGCATCTCCGCATCAGGGACCCTCTGAAAACTGCAGACAAGTCAGCGCCCCTCCTCTTTGAGAGGCGTGGCCAGCAGCTGCTTCAAGTCCTGAGCTGGATCACAGGTGCCCTGGTGTGGGTGGTGGCTCAGCACAGATGGCTGCAGGGTGTGGCTCACTGTCCCACGAGCAAGGGACAACGTGCATGGAAGAGTGCATTCAGGAGGACTTGCTGCACCCATTCCAGGAAGAACAGGCCACGGAACTGGAAATTTAGAGGGAGATTTTTACACGTGGTCTTCGCCACTGTCAGAAAACAACTTCAAATGAGTCGGGAGTATATCAATACATAAGCAGGACTGTAGCCATGCATATCTTTGGCATTAATTACTGCTAGTGGGCTGAAACCTAAGGGGGCATGACTAAGTTTCCAGTAAATACATGTGTGCGGATGCTGAATACTGCAAGAGGTACCTGGATCGCTGTACATTAGATAAAAGGAAGTGTGTTATGGAGCCAGGAATTGAAAAGAAAAGTATATACATGCATAAAATAGACATCCTCACTCCCAAACGACGGCGTAGCGAAGGCCTTTAGAAATGACATGCTCTTCAGGTGCATTCCTGTTGGAATGACTACATCCTTCTCAAATGCCAATTTTTACACAGAAGTTCCATGTAAAAGGTCATGTATTGGAGGATCTATGAAAACAAATGCATTTTTTTTTCCTCAGCACAAAGGCAAAGCATAATTTATACTTTTGAGTTTTCAATCTCTGGTTCTTTTCAGAATATGTAACTATTACTAGAAAACAATCTGTTCTAGTGGTTCAGATGTCAGATTTAAAAAGACAGCAGAGCAGACCCTCTCTATGGGAAAAGCAGGTGGGAGCTATTGTACAGGGGGCTGATTTCCAATTTGTTAATCACCGAGTGGCTTACATTCGTTCCATTCCAGGGGTGACTGTACCCTAACCTTGCTACAAGACTCTGTCACCTCCCGTTAGAATACCCATGCCTGGAAAACCTTCAATCTGGGTGAAAACAGCTTAAATAAGCACATTTCTGTAGTGTCTGTGCTCCCAGCCATGCTGAACCCTTATTTAATAGAGTGTTTTACATACTTTACACAGACACTGTCATTGTTCAGAATTGGCCTGGCCTTTTCACAGTAACTATTTTGGACATGTTTTTGTGTCTTTCTTTTTCGCTGAATTTTTCAGCCATCGAAAGCTCCTTCCCTTCCTCCTCCCACCAAGAGCTTCTCTGTCACAATAAATGGCACCGCTGTTGACCCGTAAGCTCAGGAGTCTCCTTGAAAGCTCTCTCCCTTCCCCTCCCTTGCCCAACTCACTGATCCTCCGCAGACAAGTTGGTGCTACATCCAAACGGGCCCCCACTCTCACCCTCTCTCCGCGCTGATGCTCCACCAAACACCAGCATCAGCTCTTCAGCACCTCTCTGCTTCTCCTTATCACTAAGGATCTTTTGGAAACAATTATCAGGTCAAGTTTCCAAGCCCTGAGAGCAGGGTAGGCTGCCAGAAGTAGAGCTCCAAGGGGTGGCACCCTGCCCGGCAGCTTCACCTCGCTGGGGAAAGACCCCGCACGCACACCCCGCTCTACTCCCCACGTGGGTCCAGAGCTGCCTTCTCTCACAGCCACGCTTCGCGGTGTGTCCTCATCCACATCGCTGCTTGTATGGGAATAGAAAGCTCCGCAAGTTAAGGGTTATATCATGTGGGCACGTTTCACTTGTACATTTATAACTTTGTAGAATGTACTTAAGTCACTTGAATTTGCCTATTTAAAAAAAAAATCAATAGTTGTTCTAAAGCACATTCTTTTTGTGCTTTCAGCAGCATCGTACTTGAGTTTGTTAGTTTTTAATGCTTGTGCACCACTGCCAGCCTGGTTATGTACTCCCAGAAGGGAAAAGAAGAGGCTCTGGCCGTCCACAGTTCTAGCAGGACCCCAGGTTCTGCTGATTCACACATCTACTCTCTGACTGGAGGAACAGGCAGCACTTGCTGTTCTATTTGTTGGAACACCAAATCCTGGACATCCATGCTAATTTATTTTCAACCAAGACATGTGTTTCTAAGACGTCTATGAGAGAAAGCACAGTGCGATGGGAAAGGCTGAGACGTGGGCAGAGAGGGCTGTGAGGACCCCAGCCCGGCCTCTCGCCACCTGAGGGGCATGAGCAAGCTCCTGTCCCGCGTGGACACCAGCGCCCTCACCTGGCAATGGTCAACAGGACGCCCAAGAGACCTGCAGGAAACAGCACGTGCTGGGCACTTAGCATCACGCCAGGCAAGGCAGGTACTCAGCAAGCGCTGGTGTCCCCCAGAGTGTAACGGGGCTAAGCACGGCGTCCTGCCAGAGCAGAGCCCATCACCGCCCAGAGCACTGCCCTTCCCAACTCTGCCGGGCGTTCCCCGGCCCCACCTTGGAAGCAAACACCATCAGTGGCAACTTGCATGAAAAACTGTATGGAAAGATCTGCAGCAAGCACAGGCCTGCCTCCCATGCTCACCCTTTTCCTCATCCAAGGTTTCTCCAGCCCCGCTTACGCCCTCCGTGTCCCTCCAATCACAAGCCCTGGGACCTGGAGCTCTCTGGCAACCCTCTCTGAGAGTAGGGTGTTTTGTCCAGCAGATGGAGAAGATTCTCCCAACCTCACAGGAAGGAGCCAGGGGATCACCCACTTCACACGCAGGGACCATCACTGTCAGTCATAAGCATTTCCTGGAGTCACAGAACACATCGTCACTGGGGGCCCCTGCGCTGCTGTCTCCCTTCACCTCTTCCCCTCCCTGGTGAAGCGCAGCACCCCTGCCCGCTATGAGGAGCCGCTGCTGGCGAGAGGAAAGGCTTTGATCTAAAGGGCTGGCTCTGAAAGATGGAATTTCAGGCTTTACTGAAGTAAAACGTGGGTCAACAGGAATTGGGCCTCAGACGCTAGACGTCCGAGTCCTCAAGAACCCCCTCCAGTGCTCCATCGTCTTGCTAGTTCCCTGTGTGTATGGCAATCCCTGGAGGCAAAGGGGGCGTATCTTACAGAGCGCAAACAGTACCTTCCCGACACAGAGAACAAATTTAGAACTGATGTTGGCTGTGCTAGACCTTGACCTTAAGGGAAGGAAAACCAAGGTCTGTGAAACCGTTTATGGGAAGAACAGACCCAGCTCTGTTCGAGTTCATGGGCAGGAGGCGGGTTCAGAAACTCACAGCAGGCAGAGGCTCCGTTCGCAGTGACGGAGACTATTGCCGCTGTGTGGCAGGAGTCTCACAGAAACACCCTGGATGACGGCATTGAAGCTTCAGTGTCTAGGACGAAAATGAATAGTGTGAGTTTAATTTGTTATGTTTAGTTTGTGGACAGGTAGTGTTTAGAATAAGATTACTCTGAAGCTGGAGGAAAACGTCCATTAGCAGCAGACAGAACCAGGTTCACTAAGATGCACGCAAGGAGGATGAGCTACAGAGAGGCTGGGGGGCGAGGGTGATGAGGCTGAGGAGTAACTGGAAACACAGGAGCTGCCTGGGGGCTCCATGTTTCCTGAGGGGCCTGGAGAAGCTGGAGGGGGCTCCCATGTTGGCCACGCTAGAGTCTTTCCTGAGTCCTGGCCCTGGCCTGCCTGCAATGGCTCTGCTGGGAAGCCAGCCAGGAAGCACTGTACCCAGAGCTGACCCGAGATGGCAGCCTGGTGCCAGGACAGGGAGGGGTGTGAGCAGCAGGTGTGCAGGCACCAGGGTGCACAGGGTGGGCGAGAGGGCTACACGCGACATGCCGCCACTAGGCAAGCATTGATAAGCCACGATCAAACACTTGGGCTTAAATTATTGATTAATCAGGTTAAGAAAAAAAGATGAAAATGTCTTTTAAGACAGGAGGTGGGGTCACAGGGAGAGCTTGGAGGAAGAGGAAGAGCCAGGCTATGGCCAATCATCTTGCTTCCTCTTCCGGGCTCACAGCAGGCTGACCAGGCTGACCAGGCTGACCGGGGCTCTTGTGAGCCCGGTTCTGCCTAAGAGAGGTGGGAATAACAAACATCCAATTTTTGCTGATACTTTTTCCCCAAAGGTACAAACAAATTCTACCACAGGAGAGGTGCTTTTGAAAAAGGCAATATAATTTTACTTTCAATTTTGTTTTATATGTTGACATTTTTTGTATAATGACTTATAATTCTTCATATATGAAAAATCTTCATTTACAGGAGGTCATGACCCAGAGAAAATAACTTCAGAAGACTGAGACGTCTCCATGAAGGCAGAATGGGTTATAAAATGATTCTCCTGCTTCCTTGCTCTGACTCTGATGGTCAGGAATTGTCTAAAGTTATGGAAGTCTTTCTGAACTTTTCTCATTGATTTGAAAAAAAAAAAAAAAAAAAATCAAATTTTCAGTCATTAAACAAATACAAATGACTTTCTGTCATTAAAGAAATACACAGAAAACACCAGGCTCGTTAAAGACGCCCATTCATTATTACATAAACAGTGGCTGATTCCAACATTCAAAATAACATGCAAGGTAACTACATTTTGTGCCCTGCTTTAGAAATTTTCAAGGTTTTGGATTTACAAAGCATTTAACGAAGTTAGGCTAGTAAGTACAGAGACACAATGTAGCCATGTAATAGCTTGATTTGAAAAGGCGGCAGCCTTAAAGAATTCCATTTAGAATATGGTTTCCTACAGCACAACCCAGATGGGCTGTTAAATAAAGAGAGAGACCAGCTGCACCTCGACAGATCTGCATCACAATTGGATCTTAAGAAAGCCAAACAATGTTTTCCATTAAACAAGAGAGCTCTTAATAAGTAGCTTTTAAAAAACATGATTATTCTCATTATTCAACAGAATGGAAGCCACTTTCTCTGCAATTGTCACACAAACTCTAGAGGAAGAGGGGAGATAATGGTCTCTGCATTTGCAAAGATGGACCAAGCTGACCTAAATTTGCAGCAGCCCTTAGGGCCCTGTGGATATTATCCACTCATTCACTCAAAGTACATTAAACACCTACTGCAGGTAGGCACTGCTCCAGCCCTGGGCACACAGCAGTGAACACGGGGAGGTCTCTGTGCTCAGGAGCCTTAACCCTAGTTGAGGGAGAGTGACAATGAACAAATACATGTACGCTATATGAGGTAGAAAGCAGTATGGCGAAAAACAGGGAGGAAAGGAGTGCGGGACTCCTACTACAATTCGAGAGGTCAAAATTGCCTGTCTGAAAAAGGCAATATCCCTATAAACATAGATGTAAAATATCTTTTAAGCACTTTGGGAGGTTGAGGCAAGTGGATCACCTGAGGTCAGGAGCTGGAGACCAACCTGGCCAACATCGTGAAACCCCACCTCTACTAAAAATACAAAAATTAGCTGGGCGTGGTGATGCGTGCCTGTAATTCCAACTACTCAGGAGGCAGAGACAGGGGAATTGCTTGAACCTGGGAGGCGGAGCTTGCAGTGAGTCAAGATTGCGCCACTGTACTCCAGCCTGGGTGACAGAGCAAGACTCCGTCTCAAAAAAAAAAAAAAAAACTTGAGCAGACACCTGAGAAAAGTGAGCAGCCAGCCACGCCCCTTCATCACGGGCAAGAGTTCCAGAGACGGGAAACAGCCAGCGAAGACCCCACGTCAGTATTGGGCTCAAAAAGCAGTGAAAAGGCGGGAGTGATGAAGGGGAGAACTGTAGGACATAAGATCAGACGAGACGGGGCCAGAGCACATGAAACCTCACAGGCTCTGTAAGGACTTGAGTCATAAAAGGTATATGATCCAGCCACATGGAGTTAAATCAGATATGAACAGCAGAAAAGTCCCTGGACTATGCCCAAATATTTCGAAAATAAATGATGCATTTCTAAATAACCTGTAGATCAAAACAGAAGCCAAAAGGAAACTAGAAATTTTGTTTTCTGAAATGAACGAAAATGAAAACGTCAGGCCTCTGAGCCCAAGCCAAGCCATCGCATCCCCTGTGACTTGCACGTATCCGCCCAGATGGCCTGAAGTAACTGAAGAATCACAAAAGAAGTGCAAATGCTCTGTCTCGCCTTAACTGATGACATTCCACCACAAAAGAAGTGAAAATGGCCGGTCCTTGCCTTAAGGGATGACATTATCTTGTGAAATTCCTTTTCCTGGCTCATCCCGGCTCAAAAAGCTCCCCCACTGAGCACCTTGTGACCCCCAATCCTGCCCGCCAGAGAACAGCCCCCCTTTGACTGTAATTTTCCTTTACCTACCCAAATCCTATAAAATGGCTCCACCCCATCTCCCGGCGCTGACTCTCTTTTCGGGCTCAGCCTGCCTGCACCCAGGTGATTGAAAAGCTTTATTGCTCACACAAAGCCTGTTTGGTGGTCTCTTCACACGGATACGCATGACAGAAAACACAACATATCAGAATTTGTATGACTGCACCAAAGCATTCCCAAGGTAGAAATCAGTAACACTAAACATCTATATTGAAAAAGTATCGTATCAATGACTTCAGCTTCCATCTGAAAAAAATGGAAAAAGGAGAAAAAAAAAGTAAGCAGAAACAAGAAAACAACAAGATCAAAGGAGAAATCAATGAAATTAAAAAAAAAAAAACAGAAAACACAGAGAACGAAATCGAAGGCATTTGTTTTCAGAAAATCAATAAAATTGATAAACATCTATCAAGACTGATCAGAAAAAATATAGAAGACACAAATTATCAACATCAGGAATGAGAGAGGTAGCAGTACTGCAGACTGTACAGATAGTAAAAGGATAGTAAGTAAATAATATGAAATATTTCATGTGAACAGATGTGACAGCACATACAATGAACAAATTCCTTGAAGACACAAATTATCAAAGTTCACCCAAGAATAAAGAGATAACAGGAATAGCCCTGTTACTATTTAAGAAATTGAGGCCAGGCATGGTGGCTCACATCTGTAATCTCAGCACTTTGGGAGGCCGAGGTGGACAGATTGCTTGAACCCAAGAATTCAAGACCAGCCTGGGCAACATGGTCAAACCCTAGCTCTACCAAAAAAAAAAAAAAATTAGCCAGGTGTGGTGGTAACGTGCCTGTAGTCTCAGCTACTCAGGAGGCTGAAGTGGGAAGATTGTTTAAACCTGGGAGGTTCAGGCTGCAGTGAACCAAGACTGCATCACCGTACTCCAGCCTAGCCAACAGAACAAGACCCTGCCTCAAACAAAAATGTTGTTTGAAATCATAATGCAAAACCTTCCCACAAGGGAAAACCCCAGACCTCAGGGTTTGACTGGTAAACTGTACCAAACATATAAGGTTGAAATTATAGTAATTCTACACAAACTCTTCCCAAAAACTGAATAAAAGATAATCCTTCCCAACTCATTAAATGAGCTCATAATTACCCTACTATGAAAACCAAAGACATTTAAAGAAAAGGAAACTACAGGACAATATCTTACAAACATAGTTGTAAAACATATTTTTAAAACTTTAGCAAATCTAATCCAAGAATATATTAGAAGAACAGCAATATGCCGGGTGCAGTGGCTCACCAGCACTTTGGGAGGCTGAGGTGGGCAGATTACGAGGTCAAGACATCAAGACCATCCAGCCAACATGGTGAAACCCCATCTCTACCAAAAATACAAAAATTAGCTGGGTGTGGTGACAGGCACCTGTAGTCCCAGCTACTTGGGAGGATGAGGCAGGAGATTCCCTTGAAGCCAGGAGGCGGAGGTTGCAGTGAGCCAAGATCATGCCACTGAACTTCAGCCTGGCAACACAGTGAGACTACATCTCAAAGAAGGGTAACAATACATCATGATCAAGTGAAGTTTATCCAGAAACACAGGATGATTTAACACCTGACAGGCAATCAATGTTACCTACGTTACCTACGTTACCAGTGTTACCTAATGTTACCTACGTTACCAATGTTACCTAATGTTACCTA
>NC_045439.1:162455818-162459376 GCF_002776525.5 Piliocolobus tephrosceles
TTACCAATGTTACCTAATGTTACCTACGTTACCAATGTTACCTAATGTTACCTACGTTAACAAACTAAAATATATATATATTTGTAATAGACACAGAGAAGGCACTTGAAAAACTCAACACTCATTCATAATAAAAGCTCTCTGCACACCAGGAATAAACAAGTAATTTCTTAACTTGAAAAAGAATATCTAAAATGTGTGTGTGTGCACACACACACCCACACACAGTTACCTCATATTTAACGGTGAGAGTATTTGTGCTTCCTAGCTAACATCAGGAATAAGACAAGAGATCCACTCTCATCATTTCTATTAAACATTTCATTGGAGGTAAATAGCCAATGCATTTTACTGGAAAGTATAACCAATGCAATTAGGCAAGAAAAAAAGTAATGACATATAGATTGGAAAGAATGAAAGAAATCTCTATTTAGCTATAAATTAAATTTGATGTAATCTACAAAAAGACTACTAGAACTAGTAAGTTTAGTAAGGCTGCCGGATATAAGATCCATTCATATACATCTATTATATTTCTATATAATAGCAATGAAGATCAGAAATTAGAATTTTTAAAAATAACTTTTATAATACCATCAAAATATAAAATACTTAAAAACAAAGTTGACAAAATATGTGAAAGGCTTGTACACTGAAAACAATACAATATTGCTGAAAGAAATAAAAGACTAAAAAAATGGAGAGATATACCTTGTTCATGGTGGGAAGACTTACTAGTGTCAAGTAGCTAATTCTCCCCAAGTTGTTCTACAGATTCAAATAAATCCCAATAAAATCACAGCAAGCTACTTGTAGATATTAACAAACTGATTTTAAAATTCATATGGAAATGCAGAGACCCCAGAATAGCCAAACAACACCCTAAAAAAAACCCTGAAAGAACAAATACAAAGAAATGACACTGCCTGCTTTTAATAATCATTATAAAGCTACAGTAATAAAACAGTGTAAATATAGGCCAAATAAGAGTTTGGAAATAAACTCACATACACAACTGATTTTTTTTTACAAAGATGCAAAGGTGATCCAGCAGCAAAAACATTCATTTTCTACAAATGCTACTGGAACAACTGGACACCCAAATACCCCTCCCACACCCAAAATAAACTTGAATCCATACTTCACAGCATATATAAAAGTTTACTCAACAGGGATCACAGACCTCAATGTAAAACCTAGAACTCTAAAATGTATAAAAGAAAACACAGAAGAAAATCTCTTTGACCCCAGGTTGCTTACGTACAACACTAAAAAACACAATAGATGAAAAACAAGTGGATTAAATGGACTTCATCAAAGTTAAATACTTCTCCTCCTCAAAAGACACTGTTAAAAAGAATGGACAAGCCACAGGCTAGGAGAAGATATTTGCAAAGTATCTATCTTACAAAGGATTTGCATCTAGAGCATCTAAAGAATTCTGACAATTCAATACTAACAAACAAAACTCAAAAATCGGGAACATATTTGAACAAGACACTTTACCAAATGAGAAATACAAACAGAAAATACGCACATAAAAAGATGCCCAACATCATTAGTCAGCAGGAAACCTTAAGTTTAAACCACAATGAGACAATATAATCCAGCAATCCCACTTCAGCATATATACCCAAAGAATTAGAAACAGGTCTTGAAAAGTTATTTGTACACTCATGTTCATAGCAGCATCATTCAAAATAGCCAAAAGGTGGAAGAACTCCAGTATTCATTGACAGATAAATAAATTGCGGTATATCTACACAATGGAATATTATTCATCCTTAAAAAGAAATTCTCACACGTGCTATAACGTGGACGAGCTCTGAGGACATGCTGCTGACTGAAATAAGCCCATCACGAAATGACAAATACTATATGATTCCACTAATATGAGGTACCTAGTAGTCAAGTTCATAGAGACAGAATAGAATGGTGGTTATCAGGATCTAGCACAAGGGCTAAATAGGGAGGTCATGTTTAAGGGGTACAGGCTTTCAGTTTTGCAAGATGAAAAGAGTTTTGAAGATGGATGGTAAGATGGTTGCATAAGACATGAATGTACTTAATGCCACTGAACTGCACATGTAAAAGAGTTAAAATGGTAAACCTTATATGTATTTTACCACAATTAAAAAACAATGAGATAGCACTCACACTCACTATAAGGAGATTAACAAATAAGACAGAATAACACATGTCCACAAAGACGTAGAGAAATGAGAGTTCTCATACACTGCTGGTGGGAAGGAAAAATGCCATAACCATGTGGGAAATAGTAGGGCAATTTCCTTAAAATTTAAATACACACCATTTCATCCACTCATTCCACTGGGTAGAAGTGTGATGGGTATGTTAGCTATTGGATTGTGGTGATGATTTCACAGGGGTACATATGTGAAAACTTATTAAATTTTACACTTTAAATATCTGTAATATATTGTACGTCAATTATATCTCAACAAGACTGGTTAAAAAAAATAAAAAGAGACTACGGCAGAATATAGTCAAGTGTGAAAAACCACACCAAAAAATTTCTGGGTTCATTCTGAAAAAAAATCTCTAACAAACCGCAAGTACAATTTTCACTGAGGAATTGTTAGAAGAACAGCAAATTGCGGCGCTCTACCCTTGTCTACTATGAAGTGCCTTGAAAAATAAACATTGATGTTTTGCTCACTGATTGTGAATTTTAACACGATGGCCCCTAAGCAACATTTATACACAAGAAAACGCAAAATTAACCATGCTTTGAGTATTGGGTTCTTTGCACTTCTTGAAATTCAAAGGAAAAAAGTTGCCCAGTTTGAGTTTGTGAAGTAGAAAGACAGAATGGCCCAATTTCACGTGGATGGAAATAGAATCATTTCTTAGGAGTATAAAAAGGGAATTACCCGAAGCACTTGCACGTAGAATGTTCTTTTTTATTTTCATTATTTACACTGTAGCTTTATTTCCTAAGGGGCTCTGACAAAAATAGAAGCATAAAATGCTGGCACCACAGCGGACTTCAGAAACCATCTGGGTTTCCTTCTCTTTGGGTGAGTGAACTGGAGCCCAGAGCATGGGAGGCGCCTGGGAAAGAGGCCGGACAGAGGCCCGGGGCGCCCCTCCTTACCCTGGCCGGGAAAGACCAGCCGCCGGGCGCCTGGGAACACGGGGGTCCCGGAGCCGCCCCAGTCCCCGGGGCCAGGGCGGCCTGTTCCTGAGGAGACGGCTTCGCTCCTCCGTCCATTCCTTCCCTCAGCCGTCCTACGTTCTCAGCACCGGGCTCCCTTCTCCGTCCCACGGCAGACCCCGCGGGGCTGGCACTCCGCGAGACCCGGCCACGAACCACCCAGCTGCGCGGCGACGGATTTAACTGTGCGCGTCGTCGGTGCCACCGAGAAGCACCTGCAGGGGAGGCTCTGCCCTGGAGCGGTCAGGACGAGAGGCCGCGGTCCCGGGCAGTGTGTGGGAGCCGGGGAGGGCGTCGGCGAGCCGGGGAGGGGGTGGGGGAGCCGGGGAGGGCGTCGGGGAGCCGGGGACGGGGTGGGGGAGCCGGGGAGGGTGTGGGGG
>NC_045439.1:162459476-162468216 GCF_002776525.5 Piliocolobus tephrosceles
GCCGGGGAGGGAGGGTGTGGGGGCGCCGGGGAGGGCGTGGGGGAGCCGGGGAGGGCGTGGGGGAGCCGGGGAGGGCGTGGGGGCGACGGGGTCGGGGCGCCGGGGAGGGTGTGCGGGAGCCGGGGAGGGCGTCGGGGAGCCGGGGAGGGCGTGGGGGCAACGGGGTCGGGGCGCCGGGGAGGGCGTCGGCGAGCCGGGGAGGGTGTCGGGGAGCCGGGGAGGGGGCCCCACCCGCAGAGCCCCAGCGCGAGCCGCGTCCACGCCGGCCTGGAGCAGGTGACGGTTCGATGGGAGACGCCACGCGAAGCGATGCAGAGCTGTTGGCTGCACGTTTTCACGCTGGAAGCACAGCGTGGGCCGTGAACCCGGGCGAGACGCCTGAAGGGCAGCTCCCGCAGGCTGGGAACCGCGAGGGAGGCCTGGGCCGGGCTGCGAGGCAGCTGCAGGAGAAGCAGCGCCGTGTTCCAGATGCTTCGCTGGGACGGAGCAGGCAGACGGCTGCACACCGCGGGCCGGTGTAAAACGGAAACACACCCCGAACCTCCAGGCCGGGCAGCATCGCCCTCACCCCAGCACCGGGCCCTGGGAGCGCACGGAGCGCACGGAGCCCGGAGGTGGCCGCTGCCCGGGCGCGGGCGGGAGCGGAGGAGGACCCGTGGCACGTCCAGGGTCCGCCTGCGAGCGGTGGGGCTGGAGCGGGCCGCTGGCAGATGCCCTGGGCTAGGAGAACAGACATGAGGGTGGCAGGGGAGCCCTGGACGTGCCACGGAGGTGCGCGGTACCGCAGGTGCGCAGTGAGCGCTGCCTGGAGAAGACCCTCCGCGCCCTCCACATCCAGACGCGAATGGAGGCTTCGGGAGTGCCCAGGAGACCCAGGCGGCGGGGGCAGCCGGAGCGAGGCCTCCACTTACGCCCAGGGCATGGGATTCAAAGGCTACAGGCCGGGGGAGCCTGGCTCCCCAGAACCAAGAGCGCCCCAGCCTCCACTCGCCTCCAGGCCGAATGGCCGAGCCCGGACACCACTGCGGAGTTACAGTGCAGGTTTGTCAGGCCGTGAGGAGACTGTTTAAATAATACTTTCCAAAAAGATGAACTTTAGAAGATGCCAGTGCCTGGCTAATGGCACCAGCCGCATGCTGGCTGTTCGGAAGGCGAGGGCTCTGGTCCTCCACCTCCCTGGGTGGGGAAGACCAGCTGGGAGCAGAGGGCTGACTTCCAGCTTCTGTTTCCAACGTAAGTTGTGTGCAATCCTAGGCTTACACTAAAAAGAAGTGGAACTTTCTAGAGAGAAAATAGTTGTTTTTTATGGTGCTTTAAGATTTCCGACTGTTAAACGGAGCCTGAGAGCCAGGTTTGCGCCATGGTTCACAGATGTCTAAAGCGCACAAGATGAAAAACTGGTCTTCCTACCGAAAAGGAACGTACTGTGAGAAGCGTGGACAAGCTTGCGGAGAAAGCAAGGGAATTCAGACGTGAGCACGCGTGGCGCCCCGGCCCTGCTCCATAGGCTGCGTTCCCAGTGGAGAAGGGTCGGGCAGAAGGTCCCAGAGCTCAGCAGTGCGACACGAGGAGGGCTCTCCCCTAGTGCCCCGCTCCACCCGTGCCCCTGGCTTCCTGTGCCCACTGTGCGCTCTCCTACGCCTCAGCCTGTCCCTCCCGGCACTGATGCGTCTACCTGGCACACACGGTTATCATGATTCTCAATAAAGAAGAGGTGTCAAAAAGGCTGCCCTGTGGGAAGAGGATTTTTCTACAGGGGAAATAAGAAACCAGCTCCACTTCACTGGTAGCCCAGACTGCAGAGAGGACCGTGGCCACCTTAATAACAGCTGGCAGATGGCAAGAGAGGCCCGGGTGGGAGGTGGCCACGTGGCCGAGCCTCACTGCCCATCTCTCCCGCTGGTCAGCCCCTCAGTCTCTTCACTCTCGCATTCCAGCCTGGGCTCCTGCCCACACCCCGCATGGCATGGCCCGAGCCAGACCTGGACACTGTCCCAAGGTCCTGCCTCCCCTGTCTACCCGCCAGCATTCCTGACCTAGTCACCCCGGCCCACCTCTGGGGAAGCCCTCTACCCATCCATGGAGCTTCCTGGGTGATGCTTACCAGGGAGAACAGACTGCCTCACACCCTCGAAGCCCTTCTGAGGGCGTCCTGTAACACCAAGGAAACGTCCAACCTCCTCACTGGTCTCCCCACTAAAGCCACAGGGTCTTCCCCCCCAGCTCCCCCAGCCTCACCCCCACTCTCCACCGACTGCCCTCACTTCTCTCAGACCACAGGGCAGCTGGGGGAGTCTGCTGACCACCCCGGGTGCCGGTGCTGTGGAGCTGTGGCCAGTCACTGCTGCTATGTGACTTCTCCCTTTGCCCAGTGTGTCCTCAGCTTCCCCGTGTCTTCAGAGCTAAGTCAAGACAGGCACGAAGAATAACGAGTGCCTCTGCGTTGGTGTCATCCACACACGTCAGGGAAGGCGCCTCCGTCCCCTCCTCAGACAACCCATGCTCCCTTCACTTGGGCAGATGGAGACGTCACATGCTCCTTTGCTTGACGGAGGCTAAGAAATTATGGCCTGGAGACTTGCACTGAAGTAGGTTGCACAGCTGTGGATTTATTGCTTGGCCTTTTTCACTCTTCCGAAGAAAATGGACTTTAAAAATAATCTGCTCTCCCATAAAAAAAAAAGAAGAAGAAATTCTCAGGAAGGAAAATCACTCATGCCATCAAACTTACTGAAAAGCTCTCTAGAGCAGTTTTTCAAATGTTTCTTTAATCTGGTTACATAACCTGGGTATTAAGACCTAAAGCAAGGTTCTCCCTGGACCCAGAGGCACCTGCTGTCCACAGGAGGCTGACCCGTCAGCTCCCCGAGGGCAGGGCAGGAGGGTCTTCTCCCCTGCATGTTTACTGACAGCACTCCTTGCTCCACGACTTCACACGTGCCTGTGTGTGTGCAACTGTGTGTGTGCATCTATTGCAGACACAGGTGCCTTTCCAGGTGGTGATGACTATTGAGGAAGGCAAGTCATTGAGGTAGTGGCCCCAGAGGGCATCCCAGTCTCTACTCTATGTGGGGGTAAACGCAGAGTTAGGCTTCAGGAATAAGACAACAGAGTGTAAAACAGGGAGAAACGTTTCTTTCTGCTCCAGCAAGCCCACATTTGTGGGAGGAAGTGGAAGAACTCCCACATGCACAGCACAGCTGGGCAAAGGTGTGAACACCTACAACAGTCGGAGGATTTTAAGCTGGGGAAGTGATGCTCGGGGAGCCTGAGCTGGCCATGGGGCAGACGTCGCAACCTCCTTCCCTTTGGCTGAAAGTAATGAACTGGGACCTGGGTGCTGGGTCGGGGAACAGAGGCAGCGAGGACCTCTGGGAGGCAGGATTCACTTCCTTATAAAGAGAAACTGTCCCACCATACAACTGTCTCAAGATGGAATGGGCTTTGGTAGAAGCTGGAACCACATGGCAGAAATTCTAAAACCATGCATGGGGTGGAGAGAAGGTGGGGGAACAATCTCTACACTTTAGCGCTGCACTGACATTCTATGACTCGGAGGTTTCCAGCCTGGATATTTAGAAAAACGCACCCGAATTGACAGAAAAGGGGAGGGCAGGCTATGAAGGATGGGCAGGGGGCACCGTGTACTTGGCACAAGGGCAGCAGGGAGCTGGGGTCTGAGGAATGCAGGCTGGGCATCAAGGAAGAAGCTGGAGCTGGGCTTGGTGAGGAACAGTGAGGAGGAGCTTCTCATGGGGATCCCCATGGGATTATCACAAGCTTAGGCTGACCTACGTGCTGGCCACATCCCAGGACAACAGCTGTCCTGCTCCCGCCTCTTCTGGACGCCCTCCCCATGACTGAACAGAGGGGCTCCGGGGTATGCCACCATTCTCCCTCGTCACCTCCCTGTTGTCTGCCCTCTGTCTTTTGACATTACCTCCAGGGGCATCCAGCCAGTGTCCTCCACACCATGAGCTCACTGCAGCCCCCAAAGGCTCCCCAACCTTGCAACTCCTCCCCCTCAGTCCCCTCTCCTGCCTCAAATAACTTCCTCGTGCCCTTGTGGGCTTCTTCCTGTGTGCTCGTTTCCCGGATTCCTTCACTTTCTGCAGTTACCTCCATTTTGGACAAAGCTGAATCTTACCGTTTGGGACATTGGCATTCTTTCCTCTTTTATTGCTTCCCATTTTAGAAGAACTATTCTAATTTAAAAAGTTATCAGCTTCTCATTTGATAAAATTCAGCATCCCTTTATGATAAAAACCGTCAACAAACTAGGCATAGAAGGGACGTAAATTAATAAAAGTGATATATGACAAACCCATAACCAACACCATACTGAATGGGGAAAGTTGAAAGCATTCCTCCTGAGAACTGGAACAAGACAAGGATGCTCTCTCTCAACGCTCCTATTCAACAGTATTGGAAGTAATAGCCAGAGCAATCAGGCAAGAGAAAGAAAGAAAGGGTATCTGAATTGGAAAAGAGAAAGCCGAACTATCACTGTTTGCCGAAGATATGATAGTATACCTAGAAAACCCTAAAGACTCCTCCAAAAGACTTGATAAACTTTCAATAAAGTCTCAGGTTACAAACTCAATGTATACAAATCAGTAGCTGCTATACACCAATAACGACCAAGCTAAGAATCAAATCAAGAACTCAGCTCCTTTTACAATAGCTGCAAAACATAACATAACATAAAATACCTAGGAATATATTTAACCAAGGAGGTCAAAGATCTCCGTAAGGAAAACTACAAAACACTGCTGAAATCACAGGTGACACAAGCAAATGGAAATACATCCCCATGCTCATGGATGGGAAGAATCAATATTGTGAAAATGACCACACTGCCCAAAGCAATCTACAGATTCAATGAAATTCCCATCAAAATGCGAACATCGTTTTTTATAGAATTTTTTAAAATCCTAAAATTCATGTGCTACCAAAAAAAAAAAAAAAAAAAAAAAAAGAGCCTGAATAGATAAAGCAAACTTAAGCAAAAAGAACAAATCTTGAGACATCACGTTATTGGACTTCAAATTATGCTACAAGGCTATAGTTACCAACACAGCCTGGTACTGGTATAAAAGCAGGCACATAGACCAATGAAAGTCAGAAACAAAGCCAAACACTTGTAGCCAACTGATCTGTGACAAAGCAAACAGAAACATAAATTGGGAAAAGAACACCCTGTTTACTAAATGACACTGGGAAAATTGGCTAGCCAAATGAAGAAGAATGAAACTGTATCTCTATCTCTCACCTGGTACAAAAATCAACTCAAGATAGATCCAAGATTTAAATCTAAGACCTGAAATCACAAACATTCTAGAAGATAACCTTGGGAAAGCTCTTCTGGACACTGGCCGGGGCAAAGAATTCATGACTAAGACCCCAGAAGTAAATGCGACAAAAATGAAAGTAAATAAATGGAACCTAATTAAGTTAAAAAGCTTAATAATAATAATCAGACAACCCACAGAGTGGGAGAAAATATTTGCAAACTATGCATCCGACAAAGGACTAGTATCCAGAATCTATAAGGAAAAAACAAATCTGCAAGAAAAAAAGCAAATAATCCCATCAGAAAGTGGACAAAGGACATTAATAGAGAATTCTCAGAATAAGATATACAAATGGCCAACAAACATATGACAAAATGCCAACATCACTCATTATGAGGGAAATGCAAATCAAAACCACAATGAGATGCCATCTGACTCTTGCAAAAATGGCCACTATTAAAAAGTCAAAAAACAACAGATGTTGATGTGGATGTCATGAAAAAGGAACGCTTTTACCCTGCGGGTGGGAATGTAAATTAGTACAACCTCTATGGAAAACTATGCAGAGATTCCTTAGAGAACTAAAAGTAGGTCTGCCATTTGATCCAGCAATCCCACTACTGAGTGTCTACCCAAAGGCAAAGAAGTCATTATATGAAAAAGATACCTGTACATGCATGTTTACGGCAGCACAATTCACAACTGCAAAGATACGGAGCCAACCTAAGTGCCCATTAGCCACTGAGTGATAAACTGTGCTATATGTACACCATGGAATACCACTTAGCCACAAAAAGAAATAATGTCTTTTGCAGCTACCTGGATGGAGCTGGAGGCCATTATTCTAAGTGAAGTAACTCAGGAATAGAAAACTAAGTACCACATGTTCTCACTTGTAAGTGGGAGCTAAGCTTGAGTATGCAAGGGCATACAGAGTGATATAATGGATTGTGGAGATTCAGAATGGGGAGAGTGAGAGGAAGGTGTGACATAAAAAATTACGTATTGGGTACAATGTACACTCCTCAGGTGACAGGTGCACTGAAATCTCAGAATCCACCACGATAAAATTCATCCATGTGCCCAAAACCACTTGTAGCCCCCGAAGCTATTGAAATTAAAAGCAAAATTTAAACTGAAAAAACAGTTACCAGCTTTTGAAGCTTAGAAAATGCAGGTCTATTGATTTCTTTTTTCAGTTTGTAAGTCAATCAAGAAAAGAAAACGGCTTACTGCTGTTTCGGAGTGTAATAAAGGCTTACCTTTTTGTGCTCTCTGTAGGGACACAGGGCCATGGTGTGTCTGGGGTTGGGCAGTGTCCATGTGCGTTTGCCTCTCTATCTCAGTCTGGCTTTGGCAACAAGACCAAGCTACATAAGCCATATGGGTGTCAGCTTCCTGACCTCTAAAATGAAGCTAATAAGACCAGGTCACTGGATATCTGAGTGTCTGTGGCAACCTCATAAGAAGGGCGTCATAAGAAGGGCTCCTGTTTGCAAGCTCAGTGCCTCAGCAAACAGGAACCCCTCTCCTGCACCCACCTTGTGGCTCAAGGGCTTAATGGTGATTAAACAGGGCCAGAATCACTTCATTTTTATTTCAAACCACTTTTTAAAAAATGACCTTGAAGTTGGATTTGTGCATTCCATAAAATAATTCTGTAAATAACGTGCACAAAAAAAGTGGAGTGTATTTGTTAACTGACTCTGCACCGATAACAAAGTTGACGCAACCATGGGATAAATGTTGGAGTAAAGACCCCTCATCAGTCAGCAGCTTCCTGCAGGACAACTTACATTTATCAAAAGCACCACGACCTTCGGCCCATAAAACTACCCAAACTCCTTTCAACAACAAAATAAAGAATACCCCTAAGTATTTGATTCTAAGATTGTAAGTGGTTTCTGAAAGAAAAATCTTTGAGAGAAAATATTTTCTCTGGGTGAGTCAGGGGCACAAGGAGGGGACTGGCATCCCTGACAGGTGCAGATGCAGGGAAGGTGCTGGCCTCCCTCACCGATTTCATGCACAGGCAGTGACAGGGGTGGCAGTCTCTCCAGGGAAAAAGTTCATGATAGATTTTTATATTGACTTAAAGAGAAACAAAACTTTAAAAAAAAAAATCTTTCATTAAAAAAAGATTAGTTAAAGCCAATTATACGTTAAGCTGCAATGTGAAATGACAAATTCCACTTTGTCCCATGGGACTGGCATTTTAGTTATTATTCATTCCAAGTTCCGAATATAAAACACTTAGCTTGCTTTCCTTTGTTAAAGTTCCCAGTAATATCCAATTGCAAAAGGAACCAAAAGAGAGCCCCCTTTTACTTAAAGGGAGAAACCTGGGGTGTGAGGATTCCCTGGGGGCACACCATGCACATTAACAGGACCTGTCCCTCACTGCAACTTGAGCTGCTATTGTTGCGTTGACTAGAAGTAAAACACTAAGGCTGTGCCATGGCCCTCACCCCAGCCAGCCCAGCAGCTGCTTCATGCCGAAGATGCCCCTCCTCCATCACAGACCTTCTTTCCTCCTCCTCCCCACTCCCCCACATGCCCACTACAGACGCCCCAGAGACTCCCTGCTGCCCCCTCCCCAGGAGGCTCCTGCACCAGTGCCCCTACCAAATTCACACAGAGAGGGCAAGAGAGCAGCACAGGGGTCAGGGGTCCGGAGGGGTCGCTGCTGAGAACTCGGTGCTTCTCTGGGCAGAGGAACAAGGAGAAGAGGGCAGGTGCTGCAGGTCTCTGGGGTTGGCATTGCCTCACGAGTGTGAGGGCAAAGGGCAGAGTCCACCACAGCTCCTGGGCCACCATCATGCAGCTATTCCGCATCAGGATGAGAAATGGGGTGCAGGCCCTCCGGGGTCCCAGCTGAGTGGGAAGGGCCTCTCTCCCCTCCACCCTCCTGAACCCAGCAGGAGGGGCTGACCCGCTTCATCCACTTCTTCACCGGCACCCCTCACTATACACAGGCACACATATGCATCCACATACACAGACACACACACACAGATATACACACACAGAGAGATACACACAGCCTACGAGGGAAGAGTGACCAAGTGACATAGAAATGAGAGGAAATGTTCACAGTCTTCTAGGTTCCAACAAACCTTTACTTTCAAAGCAGAGTAAGAAGGAATAAAAGCCATGAGATATTAAAGCTCATTAAAAGGGACCTTTCATCTCCATTCCAGGCTTTTCCACCAGGAGGAGACATCGGTCTGATCGCTCATTCCCACCAGGAGGAATCATCCATTGGACCACTCATTCCCACCAGGAGGAGGCGTCCGTGGGATCCCTCATTTCCACCAGGAGGAAGCATCCTCAGACCGCTCATTTCCACCAGGAGGAAGCATCTGTCAGACCGCTCATTTCCACCAGGAGGAAGCATCCTCAGACCGCTCATTTCCACCAGGAGGAAGCATCCTCAGACCGCTCAT
>NC_045439.1:162468226-162484997 GCF_002776525.5 Piliocolobus tephrosceles
AGCATCCTCAGACCGCTCATTTCCACCAGGAGGAAGCATCTGTCAGATCGCTCATTTCCACCAGGAGGAAGCATCCTCAGACCGCTCATTTCCACCAGGAGGAAGCATCCTCAGACCGCTCATTTCCACCAGGAGGAAGCATCCGTCAGATCGCTCATTTCCACCAGGAGGAAGCATCTGTCAGACCGCTCATTTCCACCAGGAGGAAGCATCCTCAGACCGCTCATTTCCACCAGGAGGAAGCATCCTCAGACCGCTCATTTCCACCAGGAGGAAGCATCCTTTGGATTGCTCAGCTCATCATTACAGTGGTGCCTAGCGGGACACTGAAATTCATGATGGAGAAGAAAGAGGCTTCTCACACATATTTCACACTCGAAAGACTGGAAATAGCAAATCCAATGCCTCTTCAGAAAGCAGTGATCTAAAGAAGCCTCTTAAACCTAGAGCCAAGAGGAAACCAATCACCCTGTCCTGCATCTTATAAAATCTAGAGAGAAAAGATGAAGACAGGAGAAAATCACATTTTTCTTTTTTAATTACTATTTTATTGATACACAACAGATGTACATATTTTCAGAGTATATGTGTTAATTTGATACATTCAATAATGTGTAAAGATCAAACAGGCTAATTGGAACACCCATCACCTTAAATATCTATCTTTTCTTTATGCTAGGGACATTCGAATTATTCTCTGAAACATACAATTATTCTTTGAAACATACAATCAATTAATGTTAACTACAGTCACCCTCCTGATCTATGAGAAATGAGGTCTGATTTCTTCTATTTAACTATGTGTTTGTACCCATTAACCAACCTCTCTTCAATCCACAGTTTATTTTTTTAATTAAAAAAGCAAGAAAGAACACAGAATTTTGTAAGTAGAAGAAGAATGTAATAATAAAGAAGCATGAAAAATATTGAATAAGATGGAAGACTGAAGTGTAAATAAAAGATAATGGAGATATATTGAAGACATACAATGATGCCCGTTGACAAAAGACTGAGGAAGCTGGCACAGAACAGTTGACATATTTAGAACAGTAACAAAATTACAAAACAGCTTTCAATCATCTACTGAATAGTCATGGAAAACTTGAAACTACTAAAGTATGAGGTATTTAAAGGTAAGTTTGGTTCAGTCAGTCTTTAAGATTGCTGTATCATCATTCTAAGCACAGGTATGTTCATATTAAAATAAAAATGTGGGCCAGGCATGGTGGCTCAGGCCTGAAATCCCAGCACATTGGGAGGCTGAGGCAGGTGGATCACTTGAGGTCAGGAGTTTGAGACCAGCCTGGCCAATATGGCAAAACCCCATCTCTACTGAAAATACAAAAATTAGCTGGGCATGGTGGTGGCCACCTGTAATCCCAGCTACTTGGGTGGCTGAGGCACAAGAATTGCTTGAGCCTGTGAGGCAGAGGTTGCAGTGAACCAAGATTGTGCCACTGCACTCCAGCCTGGACCACAGAGTGAGACTGTCTGTCTCTCTGTCTCTCTCTCTCTCTCTCTCCCCATAAATATATGTGTGTGTGTGTGTGTGTGTGTATGTGTGTTTATACACATACATATTCTTTATGCTAGGAACATACATATGAATATATATATATATATGATTTTACCCCAAGGAACATGAGGAGATGGCGTGGCCATCACAAAAGCAGCCTCCCGGGGCCCAGGGAGAGCAGGGTTCCCTGGAGGGGTGCGGGAGGGGCAGGGAAGACTAAAGGCCAACCCTCAGTCCAGTAAGATAACAGAAAATAAGATAAGAAATTATTGGAGGACATGATTTTAACTAAATGAATGGGGAGAAGCTTCCCATTTGCCGCAAGCCTCTGCCCAGGTGAACTCTGTGGCGTGTCACAGCAAAAGAGACTGGGCCAAGACCGCTGTTCGTGTCACACGGTCAGGAGCAGAGGGATGAGGCTCTGGGAAAGCCCTCTTGGTGCCTGTGCCCAGACGATGCACCTGCAACAGGGCCAGGCAGTCAGAAATAAGCCCCTCAGAAGTAGTTTAAACCAACAATTACACCATGAGGTACCGTTTTTTATCCACCAAACTGGCAATGAAGAAAAGATGGCATACCATGTTGGTGAGGGTTTAGAGAACAGGCGTCTGTATTCACAGCTCCTGGGGCAAGGGGAATCACTGCAACTTACTGAAAGGGCAATTTGGCACTATCTAGCCAATTAAATAGCCAAGAACCCCTACACTAGCAATTCCACTTCTAGTCCCAAAGACATACACACAAGGCTAGCAAGAGTCTAGAAAGCACTTACATGCCCACCAACAGATCACGTGAATAAACAATGACCCCTCAGAGGACGGAACACATGCGACCACGAGCAAGTGGGAGAGTCAGTGAATGCTGACACGCACTGCCTTCAGGTTTTGTTAGGTCTAAGATAAAACAATACAAAAACAAGGCTCAGAAGAGCACACACAGTGGCCCCCATGTTTATGTTTTACAAATAAAATAATCATATTGGGGCTGGGAGGGTGGCTTACGCCTATAATCCCAGCACTTTGGGAGGCTGTGGCAGGCAGATCACCTGAGGTCAGGAGTTCAAGACCAGCCTGACCAACATGGAGAAACCGCGTCTCTACTAAAAATACAAAAAAATTAGCCAGGCGTGGTGGTGGGTGCCTGTAATCCCAGCTGCTCAGGAGGCTGAGGCAGGAGAATCACTTGAACCTGGGAGGCAGTGGTTGCAGTGAGCCGAGATCTCGCCATTGCACTCCAGCCTGGGCAACAAGAGCAGAACTCTGTCTCAAAAAAACAAAACCAAAAAAAAAGAAAGAAAAAAAAATAATTATATTCATTATAAACTATCAATGCTAATTATCTCTGAAAGGGAACTTACATTAGAAGAAGGAAGAGAGGGAGGGACAGAGGAAGAAAGAAAAAAAATCTTTTTAAAAACATGAATCAACACAGAAGCTCAGAATGTTCACACAGAATCACTGGGAAGTGTAAGGCTACGTCTTACGTCTTTATCCAGCAGTGCTGAGCAATCCACTCTCACCCAGGTAAAATGTTATATTGCTACAATTATAAGCTGTATTTTCAGATACCTGCTCTTCTGATATAATGTAGCCACCAGGGGCCTTACTTCATTTGTTCAAGAAAGACCAGACCTCATGTCCCATGCCTAAGTGTGGGTGGATTTCTCAGCGCCCCAGCCCCCCGGCGGTGAAGAACCTCTTCCCAGCCACTGAGAAACGATAAACGCTGTGTGGCTTCGCAGGGAAGACGTCCCATGGCTCTGCTGTCCACAGGGCTTTCTCCTGCCCCTTTCTCTCGGTTCCCGTAACTCCTCCCTCTATCCCTTCACGCCCAGGATGACGATGCCCTACAGCTACCGAATTTTCCCTTGCCACATCCTTATAAATATTCCCTGTAATCGGAAATTTCCCACTGGAGCCACCCTGTTTCCTGCTTGGACGTGGCCTATAGGAGCAGGAGGCTTCTCTGCTCAAAGACTTCCGGTGACAACCTCTGAGTGACACCAAAGGCAATGGCACCCCACTGCCCCTCGCTGCCCTCCGGAGCCACCCACTGCAGTGACTGATAGGATGGGCCGATCACACCCAGCAGAGGTCAGGCCTCCCTTTACCCATGTCTCCGCTCAGGTCAGGTGCTTCCTAGGAAAGCCTTTCTCTATTCTCACCATTTATTTGACCCGATCACAAAACCCAGGCCATGGTCATCCTTCTAGGCTCTGTGCTCCTGGCATCCTTACTCTCCTCTTTACCTGGAACCCATGCTATCGTGTCTGTATTTTTCACCTTCTTTATTTACGGAGATGACCAGTCTCCTAGTCTAGAATGGAAGCCTCGTGAAGGAAGTTAAACCATCCCTGTAAGTTTTATTAAATTAATCAGGGAAGAAGGGAGGGGGAGAAGCAACAGTAAACCCAGCGTGCAGCACACTCAGCGTTGATCACTAGGTTGGCTGCTCTCTGACCTGCTTCCCCAGGGCTGTTTGCTGCCTGTTGTCCCAGAATCAGGCAGACCCTGTTACGAGATTACAGTTTCCCTTAACTGCTCTATAAATAACAACTTGAACATTATGAAATGTTAAGTTTTCCCTGTGAGACATTCCTTCAGGTCCTGCATACTGATGAAACTACTGGCTCAGCTGGTCTCAAGGGTCCCATAGGAGCTCACTCACCAGCAAATGAAGTTTCCACATCCTGATGATTTCACCCTCCTTACCCCAACCAATCACCACTCCAATTTTCCAGCCCCTCACCCTCCATGATCCTCTCAGAAACTCTAGCCCAGAATCCCAGGAGATGAATTTGCAGGTCTCGTCTCATCTCCTCCTTCAGCGCTCTGTGAGATCATCACACTGTTTCTCTGCTGCAAAACCTGCTGTCTCGGTAGAGTGGATCTGTTACTGCACAGGGCGCATATGAACCTGTTGGTCCTAAACAGAAGGGTCTGTGTATAAACCTTGGGGATCCTCCTAAGAGGGGCCCATACTTTTACATACTTGAGTGGGATGTAGATGTCTGTGCATGTGTATGTGTAATTGACATGTTGACTCTGATCATTTCTAGTAATCTAACTTCTAATAAAATGATACATTAGGAAAGGTGATTCAGAAGTCCAAATTTTAAGCCCTAAGAAATGTATTTCTCATTTTTTTCAGGAAGACTGAAAACATCCATTCAATTTAACATTTATTGAAAAACCTATAACTATTATACTAAACATTATCAGCTACTAGAATGCTTTTTAAAATATCACCTCTGGCTGGTGCAGTGGCTCGCACCTATAATCCCAGCACTTTGGGAGACTGAGGTGGGAGGATCACTTGAGGTCAGGAGTTCGAGATCAGCCTGGCTAACATGGTGAAACCCCGTCTCTACTAAGTAATCAAAATCAGCTGGGTGTGGTGGCACGTGCCTGTAATCCCAGTTCCTCAGGAGGCTGAGGCAGGAGAATTGCTTGAACCTGGGAGGCGGAGGCTGCAGTGAGCTGGGATCGTACCACTGCACTCCAGCCTGGGTAACAGAAGGAGACTCTATCTCCAAAAATAAATAAATACATTAATTAATTAAATTAAATATCATCTCTACCCTCAAGAATTTTACAGTCTAATAGTATAGGAAACAGAAGACATAAAAGAAGGCAAAAGGTGATGAATGCCACAAAAGAGTTGTCATGCCATAGAAATTAACAGACCCTGAGGAGTCTGGAGAGGCTTCTGAACATGGGAGTAACAGAAGCAGGCGTTTCAGCAGGAGCACCTGCGTGGTGCTCTGGGAAGGTGAATCCGATGGGAGGATGCAGCTGGGCAAAACTGAATGGAAAGTTTCCATTCATCTTCTAAGCAGAAGAACCGACTGTCTTTGTTCCAGGCTATCTTTTCAAAGATGCATGCACAGCCCACCAGCCCTGAAACACAGAGATATGTCCCTCTGGAGCAAAAGGCAGGGATACTTTTTGTCCAGCAAAATGGATTTGTGTTTCCTAAGTGCCAAATTCCTCTCCTGACACAGATTACTGCATGTGCAAGTGTTGCCAGACCCAGGTAGGCTTCTACTCACGCTGCCTACTGTGGCCTGGGGAACAAAGTCCTGAGGCTCGTATCTCCTGTCAGCATCCGTGACACTGTGCCAGGCTAACTTGCTAGCTTACAAGTGGGGTAAAGCTCCTGACAGAGACTACTGAAATATTTTTATAAAATAAAATGAGAATCATTCTGTTTCCGCAGCTGTTCAATATGGTTAATAATATCTA
Organism: Piliocolobus tephrosceles; assembly: GCF_002776525.5. Taxonomy (NCBI): domain Eukaryota; kingdom Metazoa; phylum Chordata; class Mammalia; order Primates; family Cercopithecidae; genus Piliocolobus; species Piliocolobus tephrosceles. The sequence goes on from NC_045439.1 coordinate 162,473,987, forward strand.
TTTCACAAGGCTGCTGTGAGGACCAAATGAGGAACATACACCCAAGAGAAGGTGCTCAATCCTCTGTCAACCAGCCGGTCACCATTCAACAAGTCGAAGCAGCAGAAATAGAAGCAGAAGGAAGGCAATGGCCTGTGTAGTAAGCAGAAAATATCATACACATACAGATGTCAAGTAACAACGTCTAGGAGAAGGGAGCAGTCACATAACATGTCACAGGAGGCAGGGGACAACGTCAGAGCAGGGTTACAGTAGCCAAGGTCCCCCACTGCCTCGTCCATCTCCAAGGGAGAAGTAACTGTACAAGCTCACTGTACTGTGGACGCTGAAGGGGTTTCCCGTGACAGTACCAATGAAGAATTCTGAAACTGATACACATAGTACTGGAAGTGAATGATTAAGTAAACAGATTGTGGATGATGGGAATTAGGCTTCTCCCCATTGGAGCGGGAGATTACACATGTGCAAGGAGTGGAGGCTAGAATTATCCATGTGGTAATGACATGGACTTGGCTTAACATAGAAATAGATGCTTTTATGAGAACTATTCATAGACCAATGTATATAAATGTGTGTGTGTGTTTGTATATACAAACTAGTATACACGCATATATTTCTGTGCTCTATCAATCAGCTGAGAGCATGTCGAATGAATGACATTCCAATATCGATGAGCACACCCTGGCTCACCCGGATCTTGGCTTATAATACCAGTCTCCAAGAAAAGAGAACAAGGCTTCTTGGAGAAATGGTGTACTCTGGGACTGGAGCAGGAAGTATACAAGACGAGCATGGAGCATATTGCAATGCTCTAAAATAAGGAAGGGCTCAAGGAAAGAAAAACAAGCACAATGTTAGGAGCACATCAATGGGACGTAGGCACCAATGGAAAGAGCTCCCAATGGCCACAACTGGGAAGAAGTTGAGTAAGAAATAAAGCAATATTGGATTATAACTCAAAGCACAAAATAAATGTATGTGAGTCCAAACTGATATAAATCAATGATTGAATAAGTAAATAATGGCAGAAGCATAAACAAATGTATGTACAAGAATCCCAACTATCTTCTAAAGATACTTCGTCCTCAAGTGGGGAGCACAGCTCCCTTCCTGTTGAATGTCGCTTGCTGGTGGTGACTTCCCTCCAACCAGCACAGTACAGAAGCGGGGAAGGGAGAAACTCTGCAGTGAAGCAACCTGACAGACACTAGCTCAGCCCATAAGTCAGGCTGAGAGTAGGTACTCTCCACAGGGTGTGATGAAAATGACACTTTGACTCAGTGCTCATTCTCCCCAAATCCACAACCCTGGTCACATCATGAGAAAAATGTCAGACAAATCTCATTTTAGTGCCATCCTACAAGATACCTGACCGACAGACCTCAAAACTGTCAAGGTCATGAAAAACCAGGAAAGCCTGAGAAACTGTCACAGCCAAGGAGAGACTTGGCAGGCATGATGATGAGAGGTGAAGTGGGGTCCCGGATGGGGTCCTGGAACAGAAAAGGATATCAAGGAAGAACTAAGGAAATCTAAATAAAGTGTGCACTTTGGTTAATTAGAAAAGCAGTCAACACTTTATTCAAAAACAGCCTCAAGTAAGGCCTATGAGCTGAAAAAGTAAATGGCTTAGATGTGTAAATAATACACAGAAGAATAATTTCTCAGTATTCTACTATTCTTCCTGGTTACAGACTGTCAGTGGCAATTCGCCTTTGGGATTAACCACCTACTAAACATTTCAAGGTGCTATAATATTTGTCATCAAGATGGCGTGTGAGTATTCTGTCCTGGGTTGCAAGGTCAGGCAGCACAAGATAAATACACACTGTTCTCCTTGGAGGGAGGTGCAGGCGCCCGCCCTCTGCCAGAAAGAAAACAATATTTCAAAACAATGTCTCAAGTGAGACACTGAGACACTGATGCCTCAATGTCTTAGGTATTTCTGTAAATTATTATTTTTAAATTGCTAAATTCCTTTCAGAGGGTATGATTTCCAAAGCCTATAACAACACAAGAAAAGCACCAGTTTCCATTTGTTTGTTTTGTATTAGAGAGGTTATGCACACTCTTAAGATGGTTATTTATTTTTCCCACAGTGAGCAAGACTAATTAATTCATTTTCTGGTAATTCTGCTGCTGCCCCTGAAATGTTAATTCAGGCAAGTACTTGTACAAGACAAAAAAGAAATTTCACTGACAATCTTCAGTTGGAACAACACACACATAAAACACATACACACACATATTATCACATGTACACCCACATGGGCACATACATGAACATATACATGCATGTACATGAAAACACATGGATGCATGCATGCAGGCATAACTATGTATATGCATGCACACCCACACAGGTATACATGTGTACACACCAAATCAAAATTCACACATGCACACACAATCATGCAGATATGGGCCACACATGTATGCATCCACACTAGTACACATACGTGTGCACACTTCCATACACATGTGTACCTGCATACAAGTGTGCAGAGACAGGCTCACATGCATACATGTACTCACCCACATATGCACACATACACACATAATACACACGCAGGCACACTCATACATGCATACATATAAGCTCGCATACATACAGGCACATTTGTCTATATGCACCCATGCACACCACATACATGCAGACACTTAGCACATAGGCACATGCACACCCAATACACATGCTTGCATATGCACACACATTTTACATTTGCAGTACTCTATCTCCTTGTCTGTGTCTTAACAAAATCTTTTTGCTTATTTTGAAGTACCATGGATCTGGCAACTTAACTCTCTGTTATAACATGAAAGTAGCTATGGATAATACATCACTTAATAAGCACATCTGTGTCCCAATAAAACTTCAGTCACAAAAACAAGTGAGCAGCCCATAGGCAATGCCTGAATAGAGAATAAATACAAAAAGAGAAACAGTGCACCTATCATACCTGTACATCAATGGATTACTACAAGCTGAGAATGCACGCCATAAGATCTAGTATCACTAGAACCCAGAGTCCCCTCATGAGTCCCCTAATTTTCACACTCCCCAAGAGGAATCACTATCTTATTTTCTAACAGCACAGATCAGTTTTCCTATATTTGTACTTTATGTCATTAAAATCATCTATGCACTTTTTTATGTCTGGCTTATGTTCTTGAGAGTCTTCCATGATGTTATATATTGTGTATCTGATTTTTACTGCTGTTATGAACATTCTAGTACGTTCTTAAATGAAAATAAAGTGGTATTTCTGTTGGGGCTCACCTAAGAGTGAGACTGAGGGTTCATGCAAATGAACCTTTCAAGCAGTGGAAGTAATTTACATTTCCACTAGCAGTGGATATATTCCATTGTTTCATGTCCTTACCAATATTTGCTTCTTTTCATCTTTTTCAATTTCATCATCCAGATGGGCATGGTGTAAAATGACACTGTGGTTTTAATTTGAATTTCCCTGTAACTAAGGAAGTTCTGCATCTTTTCATATAATTACTGTCTACTGGGTGTCTTTTTCTAGTGAAACGAGAGTGAAATTGCTCATTTTTCTATGGGGTGGTCTGGAGTTTTTCCTAATTCATTTGTAGGAGCTCTTTCCATGGTGTCACTATGAATCCTTTACTGGAATACAAATGGTAAAAATCTCCCACTTGGTAAATTATTTTTTCAAGCCCTTAATGGTAACTTTTGATGATCAAAAGGTCTTAAATACAGTCCAATCTTGTTTTATCCTTTACTGTTAGTGCTTTTGGGGTCCTGTTTATCGAATGTTGTCCTACTGTCAGTTCACTAATATCTTATTACATTTTGCTTTTCACATTTAGATCTACGGTCCATATAGAAATGATCAGTGTGTATGGAATGAGGTAGGGATAAAGGTACATTTTCTTTCACATATTGGCATTTCACTATATATTCAAAGTAAAACTCGTTCATACTGAATTGTAGTGTTACCTCTGTCAAAAATCAGAGGGCCTTATATGTTTGAGTCTGTTTCTGGGCTCTCCATTCTTTTCCATTGTTTTTTCTGTCTTTGCTCTAATACTACACTGTGCTAATTATTAGAGTTTTATTAGAGTCCTTGACCTCTTCTCATCTAAGTCCTCAAGCATTGTTTTACTTATATGCTAATGAAGAAGAAAGAGGGAAGGAAGGAAAGAATGGAGGGAGGAAGAAAGATCGGTCATGGGTTTGTATAAGTAAGTCATATGCCGATTATAGTGATTATGTTATTTGCTGTTATAATTGCAGTTATTTCATTTTTCCCAAATAATAAGATTTTCCCTAAATAAGAAATCTGCTTAGATAAAATTTTATTTAAGGCCATGTTTACCTAATGCTAAAACAACCAGCTGACACAGGGAAACCTAATCATAAAGCAAAAAGAAAACAAAAACATTTTAACTGAGCTTTTTACATTTTCAATTAGTTATTTTAGTATCTTCTAGATACAATCTAAATGGTACTGAGAAACACCTTATTCAATTAGCAAAATTAACACTCTCTCTCCCCAAAAAAACTCTGTAAATTCCCTGTTAGCTCACAGCACTGCTAATTGTCTTTGAAACTTTCCATGAATTAGTCATGTAGCTGCAACAATAAAAATAAAATGTAGTATTGACTTATTTTCTAATCAAAATGCTCATTTAAAGAGCATTTTGAAGCAACAAAATGATTTACACTGCAATACTAAGGAGCTTAAAGCATATAAGAATGTGAATTAGATATGAAGCTCATCAGTAGCTTAAGATTACAAATAGTAATCCACACATACTTCTCAAACTTCACAAGCTCAGGGGGAACCTAGCTGTTCTACTATCAAAATGCATCATGAAATCTTAAAATATTTTTTGACTTTAAAGTGCTATAAAGTATGTGGCCTTTGGCCAGCCACAGTGGCTCGCGCCTGTAATCCTAACACTTTGGGAGGCTGAGGCAGGTGGATCACCTGAGGTCAGGAGTTTGAGACCAGCTTGGCTAACATGGCGAAACTCCATCTCTACTAAAACTACAAAAATTAGCTGGGAGTGGTGGCAGGTGCCTGTAATCCCAGCTACTTGGGAGGCTGAGGCAGGAGAATTCTTGAACCTGGGAGGCAGAGGCTGCAGTGAACCGAGATGGTGCCATTGCACTCCTGCCTGGGCAACAACCGCGAAACTCTGTCTCAAAAAAAAGAAAAGAAAGATAGCATGCAGCCTACGATGTGATGCACAAAACAAGAGACAATGATCAAAGGTGTTAAGTTTAAGGAAGTAAAAGGAGATCTGCTGATATAAAGGGAGAAAATAATTAAAACAGAGTGGTACGCACTTATGTGAAATTAAACCAGCAAAACCTAATTTTTTTAAATAAATACAATTTCTCTCTATGTGTGTGTGTGTGTGTGTGTGTATATATATATGTAAAAAATTAGGTTGTCAAAAGACCAGTTCTAAGGACCAGACTGTCTAGGGCTGCATCTCCGGCCAGCTGCTAGCTCTGCTCTGCACACAGCACGCTCCCCTAAAAGGCAAGGAACTTTTTCTAAAGCCTGCCTCGCACACGACTCAGGTGTGCACACGACTCAGGTGTGCACTCACGTCAGGCCTGCAGAAGGGCGCTGCTCCCCGTCCCTCTGTCAAAGACAGGCCCCGTGGACGCCAACAGCGAATTCAGCTTGGGGCTGCTTGGTCAGTTCACCTGCAAACCCTGCTAGTCGCAGGGAGCACAGGCACAAACATCTCCATCCGCCAAGATAATGCTTTTTCTCTACACTCATGAGTGGTCCTGTTGGGAATCAATTAGGAATTTAGCAGTTTTAATTAAGGCCTGAGCTGTGACTTGAATAATCGGCAATCATTACATTATCATTACATGACAAAATTATCATATCAGACAAAATTAAAATCCGGCTCTGGGTGATGCTCCTAATTGAGAAGTGATTGCTTGGTGAGTTGACTCTCCGAGGATGGCCGGCCTCCTCCAGCCATGTGGCCAACATGGAGAAGGGCAGCCCGCTGTGCACCTGTCCTCCCGCCCCAGAGCTGCCAGACCCAGCAGACGCCTGTTGTGTGCCGCTGTGTGCCCGAGCCCACGTCAGGAAGCACACGTAGACACAGTTTCCATACTGAAGGACTCCCCCTCCGTGCAGACAAGCCGTTTCAACTCAGCGGGGACAGCAGAAAGGCTTGCCCCTGCTGGAACACAGAAGGAACCTTCGGCAGGAGGCCCTGAAAGTCTTCAGGACTGAGGAGCCCTGAGGGAGGCAGGGAAGCGGCCAGGGTGGGAGTGGCATGGAGGGGGTTTCCGGCCAGCCTGGGCGCCTGGGCCAAGCTGCCCCCAGGAGAGGAGGTGGAGTGACGGCGCGGGTCACAGGCTACTGTGAGCAGAGTCCAGGGAGCCTGAGGAGTTCACAAAGGACAGCTGCCAACCAGGCATTGTAGGGTGATGTCTCCGGCCTCCATGGGGCCACCTGTGGTGCTCCCAACCTCACTTTTGACATCAGCTTGTTCCCATTTCCTCCTTTGACACTCCTCACAGCTCCTCCAGGAAGTGTCCAGCTCCCAGTGATCGGCCCCGTGCCAGTGTCCAGCCTGCTATGCCCCAGTCCCCATGGAAGGCAGCCGGTCAGGATCAAAAGGACCAGGGAGATAATGAGGAACCATTTCTATTTTAGCTTCACAATGCACTACCTGAATTTGTGCAGTAGATTTTCCTTCTAAATTAGATCATATCTAAGGAAATAAAAATGATTTTCAGCTTCTCATATTCCAGACCATTGACTGAGTGTGAGAGCTGAGAAGACTGCAGAGAAAGCCAGAACTGAGCAAGTAAATACACAGATTACCCAAAAGCCACCATTAGGAGCTTTTTCACATGGGTCCATAGGAACCTGTGCTACAGTCCACCAACATGGTAAACAGCGGCTGCTCTTTGCCCAGCACAGTGTTCTGGGAGACGGTGGAAACTTTCCCAGACGCCCCGTTCGGGAAGGTGCAGGGTTTTATCAGGCAGTTTTCTCAGTGTTTTTACCTAAATGAAAGTTACTGCATTCCGTGATGAGGCAGCAGAGTCAATTACAGTCTCATTTTACAGGCACAGAGAAGTCAAGGAACTGCCCCCCCCACACACAGCAGTGAACAGTAGGACTAGCGTTCAAGCTTCAAGTGCAGAGGCACGGCCCTCAACCACTACACTCCCACAGCCAACTGTGCCATGTCAGGGATGCAACCGGTGCTCCGTGTAGGCGGAACCCAGGCCTGGACACTGCCTCCCCTCCTTTCCCCAGCTCCCCGCACTGCTGATCCCTCCTTTCTCAGCATGCGGTGACTCTTAGCACACGGACTCCCACATTCATGCCTCCTCTGTGGCTGGATCCAGACTCCTCAGGCCCAGTTCCACATTCCCAGGAAAGGGACTCAGGCTGGCCCACCACTCTCTAGATATTACCTTGCAAATGGGGGTGGCGAGCCCCAGCGGCCTACGGCATTGAAACTCCCCATTGCATGGTGCCTGAGGCACGCTAGCTATTAAACACCAAGGTGCGGGACTGGGTGCTTTGCACCAAGGAAGTATTCAGCCTTGTGTAATAAACACTTCCCTAACTTATTTGAAAGCACAAAACACTCATTTTGTGATTCTTCCCTTAACATCTTACAGGAGAACCCAGCACCATCCTCACTGGGAAGCTTCCTGCCCTCCGCGTGGTCTCCCAGCAAGATGTCCGTCCCTCGAGCGGAGCAGCCTGTCCTGTGTGGCTCAGCAATCCACACGGATCCACCAGCGCGAGACAGTAGCAGCCTCTCACAAACATTCGCTTTACAGTGAGAGCCCACGATGTTTTTATCAGTATATTAAACGCAGCTTCATTCTGCACGGATACGAAACATATAACAAGACAGGAAGCCGGCACATCTGACAATTACACAAACCAAGAAACGGAAAGCATTGAGTCCTGCAGGAGTCACACAATGCGAGAGAGGCTGACAGCCAGGACTGGGAAATCAGCGTCTGATTTAAATGAGGGAAACACGAGCCGAACGGCAAGCACCGTAAAATTAACTCTCAAAGCTTAGGATTGAGCTGAGTTCTGGAAGGAAGAGCCTGGTGCTCAGATAATCCCAGGTTTAATATAGGAAAAGCAAATTCGGGACAACACCACCTTCCACAGAATGCTGACGGAGCTGGGGAGTGCAACTAGCATGTCAGCCAAACCCAGTGTGCAAGTCATCACGCTATCGGGTATTTTATTTACTCCTTGTAACTGTCATGAGTCGTTTAAGAAAAAAAAAACACACTAGGTTGAGAAAAATACAGAAGAAACCATAATGATGCTGTGGGTTTGCTTGAAATGTCCAGCTTACTAGAAGGCAGAAACAAAATAATTTAAATTCTGGAAAAGGGGGATATTTTATTTTAAGCTTAGTGGAAAACTCATGCAATATTAAAAGATTGTGAGAGCTGAATACAGACGTATTTAAAATAAGCATAATCATGCTGTTGTTTTAATCAGGAAGAAAGTAAATTATCGTGAAAAATGTAAATTCAAATTTCTGAAAATTATTTCCCATCCATGTTTTTGCTTTTTACAAACTGACAGGTTTTTCATAATCTCTTTATACATAGAAACGAAGACATTTGAAATAAGGTCACTGGATAAGATGATCGATAGCACAAGGCACTACTTTTATGGTAAATTCCGTAATTATAAATAGATTTTTCCGGCTTCATCTTGTGACTTGATTTTTTCTTAGGCATTTCATATCGCTCTTGTGAGTGGCAGAGTAGAAAATTAACTTGAGTACAGGTAAAGTGAGGTTGGAGCACATAATTTTCAACCCTGCATTGGCACCAGGGCCGTGTCTGCCCTGGTTCCTACCACCTCCACCCCCCCCCCCGTGCCAACTCCCACTCCATTCCCGGCCTTCCTCCCAGGGCTGAAGTCACCCTCTTTGGAAGGGTTCGCTCTTCGCCAGCCATCCGTCAGGGACTTACAGTACCATCGTTCCCAAGGGGATTTCCACTGTAATCCAAACTCTCCAAAGGACGCGGGTTAGGGACTGAGTGCTCAGTGCCAGCGTCCCCAGCTCCTGTGGGGCTCCCCTCTGAAGGCAGGGCCTCCTCATGGGTCCTCACTCCAAGAGCAGGCTGCCCTGGGAACAGGGATGCACCCCTATGCACTCCTCACTTTTATGTGCAGAGTTTTACAGAGCATTTTGGAAGGAGGCAGAGGAAAAATGTATACAGAAATTCAATTTTTGCCCCATACTCTCAGCTGTTCTTTGTAAGTTCCTGAGGTCCTGTTGAGTGTAGCTAGAGATTCCCGAGGCCCAGACAAATGCAGTAAAAGTCACAGAGCTTTCAAGCTGGCACAACCTCCCAAAATTCATACTATGAAAAATATCCACCAACTATGATTGCGTAAAACAAAATGATTACTTATCTGGGACAAACTCCTAGTCCAGGTCTGGGAAGATGTGGCTTGGAGTAAACCGGTGGCAAGTGACAGGGGCTGGGAGCTCCGGGAGGGTCAGTCTGGGGCTGCACTCATCAGGAAGAAGACCTGGCTCTCCATGGCATGAAGTCAGAGCAAAGGCAAATGCTGGGGCTCTGCCGCCCTCCCAAGGGTGCCAGAAGAGCTGCTGAGACAGAGAAGTCAGAGGAGGGCCGCCCTGGCTGCTTTCTGATCACTGTCCTGAAGACATCCTGCTGATGTGACTTTTAACAGGACACGAAGCTGGGAGGAGACCGAGAGAAACAGCAGCTCGCACTCGGGGAGGCAGTAGCCCAGGAAAAACCAGGATTTGGTGTGAACAGGCAGCTTCCACTGACTTGAAGTGAAGAAAGAATAAAATAGACCTATAACAAGGGCAGCAGTGGCTTTAGAGTAGATGACAGATGACAGCTGATGGATTGATGCTATGTGAGTAGGTATAGATAGGTGGCAGATAGCTAGATGAGAGATGACAGAGATAAGAGATAGAAGATGAGAGAGAGAGAGAGAGAGAGATCAGAACAAATGAAAGATACTTTCAGAAATGCAAGGACAGAGGATACACCTAAGGACCTGGTGGGAGTCAACCACACCTCACCTAGAATTTGAAGCATAGGATACTTACTTTCTAGACTCCCTTGCACCTGAAGCAGAGCACACAGTCTAGGCTTCGTCCATTCAACTCTTCACCTGCCTAGAAGGTGTAGCACTAGATACACACTGACAAGGGCCACAGAGACACTATCCAGGGACTGGCTGCAGCATCCACAACAGCAACATGGGGTTTCCAGGAGCGGGGTGGGAGGTGTGAGCTGTGGCTGTGGCCAGCATGGCCTTTGTGCCTGTACTGGGACCCCTAGCAGCCCTGCTGAAATCGGCATCTTCCATCAGCATCCCTGATCTACAGAGAGGAGGCACTGAAGAACTTGCCTGTCACATCCTCACCTGACGCTCCACTTTGGCTGGTGTAGAAGATAGACAGTGCCTGCAGAAAGTAGATTATGGAATCCAACTGTAGCTATTTTAATCTACAAGACTGTCTTACTGAAAACAGTTGATACCTTCTGGGACCATCACACAGTGCCGCAGCTGGCAAATGCATTTTTCTCTCATAAGCAAAGAATACTATAAAGCAAAGGTATTATAAATATGTTAATTCTCTTGAAGTTATTTTAAGGTTTATTACAATCCCAATCAAAATAACTGGGTTTTTAATTAATTCAAATGATATGATTCTGTAATTCATATGAAAAAGATAAGTAAGAATAGCCAGAAAAACACTGATAAGGCAAAGTACTTGCCCTACCACAGAGTAAGCTTATAAAGTCCAAATAACTTAAACATCATGGCACGTCACTGACCCCATAAAACACAACAGATGGCCCCACCAACATCTTCAAAACCCCACGGGGATTTGTTCATCATAAAGGTGGTTTGTGAAGTCAGTGAGGTGAAGTCAAACATTGTAATGAAGAGCTTTGGGAGAGCCGGAGACATGTTTTACAGGTGAACTGCATCCATGTCTC
>NC_045439.1:162485007-162503998 GCF_002776525.5 Piliocolobus tephrosceles
CGGAGACATGTTTTACAGGTGAACTGCATCCATGTCTCACCATACATAAGCAGGCATTCCAAATCAAAACGGATGAGACTCCAAATGTTCACCTTTAAAAAGCTGAAAATAAATAAATACAATACTTAAAATAGAAAAAAGCACAAATATTATTTAAAGATAAGAAGGATGAATTAGAATAAAAAACTGAAAGTGATATAGTTAAAAAATCAACAACAAATTACATAAAGAGTAAAGGCCAAAAGTCTCTTTTCTGAAATTTCTAATACAAACATCAACTTGTGGGAAGTTTCACCAAGGGAAAAAGAATGTGTGTGCCTGTGTGTGTATGTCAGCTGAGAGGGGAGATTTGATCACAGATACAAGGACAAGTGAAAAACTTCAAGTCATTTCATAGCAAAATATAAATTCTAAAATTGATCCATGCAGAAAACAGGAAACCTGACGAATTCAATAGCCAGTGAGGAGACTGGAAGGCTGGTTAACAATCTCCCAGTTAAGAAGGTGTCAGATTCAAACGGGGCTATAATTTCGCTGTTCCAAGTTACATACATACAGAAAGTTCCCCCATCCATTTGATGGAGCTACACAACCTTCAAACTCCAACATGACACAAAAATAAGAACTGTAGCCAAGTTTACTTACAAGTAGAGATATAAAAATACGATAAAATGGGTCTGAGCTCACTCCTGTAATCCCAGCACTTTGGGAGGCCGAGGCAGGCGGATCATGAGATCAGGAGACAGATCATCCTGGTTAACATGGTGAAACCGTGTGTCTACTAAAAATACAAGAATTAGCTGGGTGTGGTGGCGGGGCATGTGGTCCCAGCTATTCTGGAGGCTGAGGCAGAAGAATCACTTGAACCAGGGAGTCTGAGGTTGCAGTGGGCTGAGATCTCGCCACTGCACTCCAGCCTGGCGACAGAGCCAGACTCGGTCTCAAAAAAGAAAAACAAAAGGGTCTGAGTCCAGGCTCGCCCCTGGAGTAGAGCTCAGTAAGGGAGCTCCAGCAAAGCAGCGCATTTCCGAAATTTCCGGGGAACAGGGAGCAAAGGCGTCCACAGCGCTGAGCAGGCACCAGTGTCCCCACCCTCCGCGGACCTGCGCGCACATGACCCGATTGTCCTCAGCCCTCTCCGGGGAGGCATTCCTGTACCACACACCGGGCGTGTGGCCATGGGGACTGGCCCAGGCGCTGGGCTCCATTCACGCTGGGACAGTCCAGGCCCGCTCTGCCAGCCAAGAGTGGGCACCCAGCTCAGACCAGCCAGAGCCCTTCCCGAGGGAGCCTGTCTGGGTCTGTCTCCGGAGCTGCCCGCGGCCGTTCTCTTTCCCAGGAAGGAATTCCCAGGCGAGGCGAGGCAGAGACCAGAGGTGGAGAGAGCACAGCCTGACTCCTGTTGCCTCCGAGGCCCAGCTGGACACTGCCCATCCGGGCTGCTGAACCCTCTGGTCCATGTCCCTTTCCGCCCAAGCGAATTTGACTAAGGCGTCTGTCACCTGCAGCCAAGAGGCCCAGCAGCATGTCTGTGTCCTTCTCCTCTTTCTCCCCACAGCACCCAGGCTGACGTCCAGGGCCCGCTCCCAAGGCCGTCTCCAGCCTCCCGAGCTCAGACGCCATCCGCCCTGAGCCTTCCAGCCCCCCCCTCTCCACCAGAGACTCCCGTCAGACCTCTGAGCGTGCACATCTCCTGCCCATCCAACGTCCCTCATGCAGCCTCACCACCACGGACTGGAACATGCTCAAGACCCAACTCGGTGTTTCTCCTCTAAACTGCACCTGCACCTGATATGCCTTTGAGTTTTCATCCCCTCATGGCTCACATCCACGTTGTCCACCTCCAAACCCCACCCCCCCGGCCCCCTGTCTCCGCCTGCCCGGCACACACTGGCCCCAAGCCTCAGCCTCTAACCTGGCCTCCCTGCGGCTACTTGGTCCTCCTCCAACCTGTCCATTCCACTGCAGACAAAAATGGTCTTTGTAGAAGAAAAATCGCACTGCAGGCTTTCCTGCTTAAAGCCCTTCCCTGCGCTCCCACCACACAGAATGAAATTCAGCCTCTCTCCCCGTCTACGATCTCCCTGTGCCAGGCGCCTTCCACCATCTGCAGCGCCATTCTCTTGCCCTGCCATGAGGGATGCTGGCTGTTTCTGCCCCTTGGGGAGGTCGCAGGGCTCACCTGCTCAAGGCTGTTTGCTATCTGGGAACCTTAGAGCCGCTAGCACAGTACCACTGACTCACACTGGGGATAGCTTCAGGGTCTACGTTTAGCTGTGTTTGTTGCTCCTCCCTGGTGAGTCTCCAAGTTCAGCACACAGTATCTGCCTGCTTCGCCACTGCACCACTGAGGCCTAGTTCTTGCTAGTTACAAAGCTGTGTTGACTTCATGGATGACTATAAAAGAACAAACATTTTAATACAATGAATATTCATGAAATATGACCTGATTAAATATCTGATTTTTTTTTTTTGGTCGCCTAGGCTGGAGCGCAGTGGCACAATCTCGGGTCACTGCACCCTCTGTTTCCCAGGTTCAAGCGATTCTTCTGCCTCAGCCTCCCCCAGTAGCTTGGATTACAGGCATGTGCCACCACATCCAACATTTTTTTTTTTTTAGATGGAGTCTCGCTCTGTCTCCCAGGCTGGAGTGCAGTGGTGCGATCTCGGCTCACTGCAAGCTCCACCTCCCGTGTTCACGCCATTCTCCTGCCTCAGCCTCCCGAGGAGCTGAGACTACAGGTGCCCGCCACCATGCCCGGCTTTTTTATTTTTAGTAGAGACAGGACTTCACCATGTTGGCCAGGCTGGTCTTGAACTCCTGACCTCAAATGGTCCGCCCGCCTCAGCCTCCCGAAGTTTTGGGATTACAGGCGTGAGCCATCATATACCCAGCCTAATAAATTCTTTAGTTACCCCTAAATATACAACCTTGTAAAGAAACGTGTACCTGTGTCAGCATGTCTAAATGCATTATAAAAAAGTTTTATCTTGTTTTTCAAAATAGCATATCCCATAGAGCAAAGTTTAGGCCAAGCTTCCTTTACTCCAAAAATTTAGCCAATCAGTATGCTATCGTGACAGCACACGTGTGAAGCTGACTGCATTGGGGTCGTTCACAAACGCAGAGCTGCACTCTGTTGTTTATGTTGTCGGGAGGTTATGAGATACGCACCTTGTCTGCTGAGATCGTTTTAGAAGAAGACTCAAGATGTCTTGGGACCCTCCTGACCCCACTGCAGTGTATTACGCTTTACCAGGACATTTACTCTTTAGTCATTCCAAGTCTTTGAAGTCACTTTAAGGCTTTTTAAGTCATTTTACATTATTTTAATGTACTCAGTTTTTTCTGGGTTCCCTAATGGTTGAAATTAAGGATTCTCTGCCACTAAATTAATAATATACCAAAAACAAGTTACATAAAAACAATCATTTAGGCCACAAGTGGTCCCAGTGGATTTTTTTCCAGTTGTAGGAAATCTGATCCGTGGAAAGGCAGAGAGAAATTTCCCCTTAGACAACTCTATAGCATCATTTTTCAACTTTATAGTCTAGCATATAAAGAAACACTGACAGCAAATGGCTTCTCTGCAGATCTCACCTCAGTGTCCACGGGGGACCTCTGCACGCAACTGTACCATCATCCACGAACACCCCGTTAACCCACCATCAAGCGACGCAGGCACCTCAAGGGCCCTTTGACTAATGATGGCAGAAGAACAACAATATTTGGTCTTTGTCCCTATGCCTAGCACAGAGCTCCTAAAACCTGTGGCATTTCCTGAGTGATAAGAGTGACAGGAATTCCTTTTGTTCTAATGAGGCAGCTCTTGGGGGTCCTAGATGGCTTCAGGGGGGGACTGCTTGCTAGAAAGATCAAGGCATGATTAGAAAGTTAAAACTGACAGCTCCACCATCCGTCCCCACACCAATCCTCAGGGAGAGAACCAGGGCTGGAGACTGAGCCAATCACAAATGGACAATGATGGAATCAATCATGCCAATGTAGTAAAGCCTCAAACCCCCTAAGCAGTGGAGTTCTGGGATCCTCCATATTAGTGCACGAATCTGTGTGTCAGGAGGGTGGTGCATGCATTTGCACTCCATGAGGACAAAAGCTCCTGCACTTGGGACCCTGCCAGAGACCTCACCTATGCACTTCGTCATCTGGCTTTTCATCTGTACCCTTTATAATATCCTTTAAAATAAACAGTAAAGGCAGGTAACATGCTTTCCTGAGTTCTCCGGGTCATTCCAGCAAATTACTGAACCTGAGGAGAGGGGTTGCAGGAACCCTGATTTGTAGCCAAGTTGCACAGAAGTGTGAGTGCCTGGTACCTGTGTCTGAACTGAGGGCCCCGATGAGGGAAGGAGCCCTTAGCCTGTGGTCTGACAATAGCCCCGGGTAATTGGTATTAGAACTGAATTGAATTGTGGGATATCTATTCGGTGTTGGAGAATTAAAGGATCGGCTGGAGTAAGGAGTAGAAAAAGCCACTTGCTAGTGCTGGCAGAATGTTGCTAAGTCTGCCCCTTTCACCCACCTTCCACAGTAACTAGTGGCTCCTGTCCAGGCTGGGGGCGCAGCCGCGGGAAAGACAAGGCGCTGCACAGGCACATGCTCCCCATGCTGACAAGCGCCGTCTCCTAACTGCTGCTAAGTGAGCCACAAGCTAAGCCAGCAGGGCACTGCACCACACTCATCCCAGGCCTAGGACGTTCAGCAGCAAGGAGGCCTGGCTCTTGGCACAGCCTCCGCAATAGGAGCTTGGGCCTTCCGGACATAAGGGGACGCAGAAAGCAAAGCTCCGGCTGTGATCCAACACTGACTGCCACAGCGACTGCAGTTAGCACCAGTCCTTGAGAAAGACCAAGACGGGCGGCACATTTCCTTGGGCCTTTGTACCACTCAGGGCTCTTAGCGACAAGTGACAGAAAACCCAACCCGGAATGGCTAAAGCAAAATGGGATTATGAGATCAAATGAGCTACGAGTCTCGGGCAAATAAAATGATGTGGCAGGTTGCACTTCCCAAATTCGCCAGCACTAATATATTCCGTCCCACACGCATTCTCCCACAGCCCCCACCGTGACGCTTCCCCATCAAGAAGCTCCTTCCCCTGTATCTGGGGGCCTGTGATGCAGAGAGATGTCTGAGGCCCCCACCGCCATTCCAGCCGTGCTCTTTGGGCCCCCACAGCCTGGGCAGGAGACGCAAGTCAGCAGCCTCCAGACGTTTCTGGCCTTGGCCTCCGCCTCGGCCAGCTCTGGTGATTCCGGGTGGAGCAGGACCAGCTGCCCTTTCAAATTCCACGAAGATGGTTGAGTTAGGAGTGAAATCATTGCTGTTGCTTTGAGCCCCTGCATTTGGGGATGACTTGTTAGGCAGCCACAGTGCGTGGGACAGATGACTTTACCAGGGCCCTCCCTTGGCCCTGGGGCCTCAGGCGCAGGCCCTGTTCTCAGGCCTAGCCATGGTATGCAGTGGCATTAGCCTCTCAATAACCCCCGTCAGTGTGAGGCCCTAGTTCTCCAGCACCTCAGCAGCATTGTGCTGGGCTGATCGTTCTGTCTTGGGCTCCGGGTCATCTCCCGTTCTCCCCTAGTGGTCTGTGTGCCTCTCCCAGTACTGAGGTCACGGGCCATTGCTTCCTGTAAAGTATACAGTGGGGGGGGGGTCACCCCGAATCAAAGTGGAGCCATTGTTTCCATCAACATGAACAGCAAAATCACTACACGATGACTAGAACCTCTTCTGCACCAGCTCTCCTGGCACCCTCCTGACAAGTATTTACGGCTCCCGCAGCTCTCTCAGACTGTCCGGACTCTGTGGCCTTCAGGAGCCCCAGACGGCCCCGCGATGCTCCTAGCTCTCCGCTCCTGCCCGATTCATTGTAACCATTCTCAGGGCCATTGATTAGAAGGGTTCAATATACGAATCCACCCACATGGCATCATCCTAAGGCTGAAGGTTTTCCGTTGAGGTGCAAACCAACAGGAGAGGTTCCCTGAGTTTGCATGAAGGGAGGGAAAAGGGCAGGGGGTGAGTGGCTTTAAGTTTTCCTTCACACGGAGGATCTGCCTGCCCTGAGAAGCCTAAGGCCCATTTCTGCGCTAAGCAGGTGAGAGCTGCCAGAAAAACAGCCTGGTTTTCTCTTTCCTTTCTTTTCTTACCTTTTCTTTCCTTCCTTCCTTCCTTTCTTTCTTCTTTAGCAAATGTAACATGTGGATGAGACTAACTTTGAAATTTACATTCAGAAAATATTGATCTCACATTCATGATTTTAACCCTCAGGGGAAAAGAAAGTATTTGACTGTGGTTCAGCGAGTTTACAGCACTGTGATCAATACAGAGGTTAACCTTTGAAAAGGCACCCAGTATTACATTAGCATCTGTTTTGACCTTTGAGAAAATATGAATGTCTGCCTGGCTACCCTTGAAGCAGCAGACAGAATGAGGGCTTTATAAATCTACCAAGAATTTTATTATGTTTACTGTTAGTCAATGGTAATGATCCCTTTGAATCACACTGAACAAAGCCAGGTCATTTTCAAATATTGTTTCTAAGACAGTATTTTCTGGATGGTTTATTCTCTAGATATTTTTTCACTCTTTCATTTAATTTATCAGCTTGATGTTTTTAAAGCCTCACAATAATTAGCTATGTTCTAAGAAACCACAAAAGAAAACAAAATGAGGTGACAAAAGCTTCATTGGAAGCTAAATTCCACAACAAAATTCAACTTAATGTGTCTCTATGTTTAAAGAAATAGTAAAAATTGGCATTATCAATTAACAAAACACTAATAGACTGGTGTATCTTACGTGGGCGGCACCGAAATGGTATAGCCTGGTCCCCACGGAGGAATGTCCTGGAGAACAGGTTTCTGCCCAATGAGGGAATCCAGCATTAGCATAATTTCTAGTCAGAAAATCATTTCCTCCAGTGGAGCAAAATAAAATCACATCCTCCCCAGGAAGTGCAGCAAAGAAGATTTCTCGGGCATGGCAGAAAGAATGAGTTGCGGACTGTGGATGAGCGATGCGGACCGTGGATGGGCGACGCGGACTGTGGATGGGTGATGCCACTGTCTTGCTTCTGGTAGGCAAGTTAATGAGAGCCACCCAATGCCACATCGCTGCATCTGCTCACAATAAACTCCACAGATAACAAGAAATGCAGATGACGCCTCATGGAGAGCCTGCCTTTCCACATAACTAGAAGGTGGAGAGAACCATTAACTCCACATGATTACCTGTCAGTAAAGAAGAAAACACCAATTCCCAGCCAAGCTGTCGCTCAGGCCCCTGCCCCTCACCCTTGCAGGGAGCCAGAGAAATCCAGACAATTTTCATGAAAAAGAGAAGAAAGAAATAAAAATTCTAAAATTGAGGAAAGTAACAGCCAGAAGCAGGAAGGCCAACCTAAGCGTAAACCCGTTGGAAAACGATCCTGGTGGATTTGTGTATAGACGACGGAGAAAAGACATCGATGTGCACTGGGCTCCAGGAGACAGGCAGGCATGCATCGTCCGCAAGAGAACACAGCAAACAGGCAGGCAGGCAGGTGTGCCCATCAGAGCCTGGCAGGGAAGGGGAAAAACAGCAAGGGCCAGGCAGAAATGCAGAATCCTGTAAGACAAAAGGAACCAAAAATGGATGGGCATGCCCCACAATTAAAAAAAAAAGCTGTCACAGAGACTGCTCTCCACCACACTGACCAAAGAACAGGAATCTTCTCAAACTAGGAATCCTGGAACTGACGCCGGCTGGCAACCCTGTCCACAAAGCACATAGCCAAAAGCTGACTGACCCTGTGCAAGGCTTTCCTAATAATAAAACAGGGCATGAGAATCTAAATACTGAAGCTGGTAAAGATTTCCCCAACAAGCCACGTGAAACTAGGAAACATAAAACCGCATACACCCCTCTACACTGAATTTCACACCTTCAGATAAGCACTGGGGATGTGCGAAAACAACCTGAATCCAAAACCCAAATGCTGAGAGCAGAAAACGACAAAAACGTGAAGAATAAAATGAGAAGCCAAAGAAAAAAACCAAATCATGTCAGAAATGAAGATTACATTATAAGGTGTTCCAGGAAGACTATAATCAAATGAAAATGTAATAAGGAGCATTAAAGAAAGAACGCAAACAAGAGGCCAAAAACAAACTGAGTAGTAAAACAAGCCAGAAAGAAAGTGGTTGAAATGGAAGCCAGGCCAGTGAGACTCAACATAAAGAGATCCATGAAATAGTAAAATATAATAAACACTTAAAACTCTGATCCAAGAAACCTTTCTGGACTCAAAAGCAGACATAATGCTACATGTTAGGCCCATGATGCCCATGGGATACCTGGGAATATCTTAGTAAAACTATTAGACTCTGAAGATAAATTTGCAGAATCCTCCAAGCCTATAGCAAAATTACCAAATAACTTCAAATGTAAGAGAACTGGGCTGCCATCAGACGTCCCACACACACATACAGCTGAGGCCACAACGGAGTAACACCTTCAGGAAACCCAGAGAAGGTATATGTGAATCAAGGGTGTACTAGGAAGCAAAGTGTCTTGTCAAATGTTAAGGATGTAGAACACAGCCTTAAACCTACAAAAGCTCAGGGGTGCTGTACCCAGGAGCTGATCTTGGGCTCTTAAAGATTAGCCTCACCTGTCAAAAGGCAGGAACACTTCAGCCAAAGAGCCAATGGTGAGGATCTAATAGACTTAATCGTGGATCTAAGAGAAACAAGCACAGAACAATGGTGGGTGGAGGAACAGTGATGATGTTACGTGTTTTGAAAGCAGAAATACTTCAATTAGTAAGTGGGTGGAGAAAGAAGGGAAGAGAAAAGTAGAATCAACTTATCAGTGATCATTTAGGCAAGAGGTAGAAGTCAAAGGTTATCATTAAAGATAGACAAAGGAGGTATAAAAGACTACGTAAGAAAACAGAAGACTGAAGACAAGTGAAAAAGCATAAGAACAAAGGTAATCACTAGAACAAAATACAAACCTTTCAAATTGCAAGGAGAAATTTTAGAAAATAAAAGAGCAAAAAAAGATATACATATAGAGAAACATAGCAACTAAAACATACATAAAACCTATAGTATGGAAAATGTGTAGTCATATCGATAAATGTGAGTGGACTAAATGTATTTATTAAAAGAAAACAATACTTTCATTTTGGTTCACAAAGCAAGTCCCAACAATATACAGTCTATACGAGACACACCCAAAACAAAGTGCTTTAGAAAGGCTGAAAGCTAAGAAAATGATTTGTGATTCCAACATTGAATAAACTACAATCAAGCCAAAGAGCATTAAGCATGACAGAAGGGATGTTTAATCGTGCTAAAAGCCTCCCACTCACAGTGGAGACAGAACAGTGGTAAATATGTATCCACCAAATAACACACTAACCACCTTTTAAAGATAAACAGTAAGAGATTCAAGGAGAAATAAAGAGACATACTTGTAACATGAAATATTTAATACGCCACTTTAAGTACACAACAGATTTAGTGAACAAAAACTAAGTAAGGATGTAAATGACCTAGTATAATATTGTGTAGATTTGAGAAAGATGTAAGTTTATACAATAACAATAGAGAATGCACACATAAAGTATGATCAAATTTGATCACAAAGAAACCAGATGTAAGTTCCATCAAAATAGAAATTAATAAAATAAATAACAAGATTATTCAAACTGGAAATTGAAAAGAACCGTTATTAAACATCCAACTCAGATGAAAGGCAAGCCACACTGAAAATACAGAAATCCTAGAAATAATGATAATGGAAGCATTATATATTAAACTCCATGGAATACATTTAAAGCAGTGTTCAGAGGAAAAAGCATAGCCTTAAACACTTATGGCAAATAAAACAAACAAATAAAAATAAATGAAATAAATTTGAAATTTGAAAAAACTAAAGAACAGCAAAGTAAATCAAGAGAAAGCACTAGGAAGGGAATGATAAAGATAAATGCAGCAATTAACAAGGCAGAAAATAGAAAACTAGACTAAGAAATACATCAAAGTCTTATTTTTTGAAAAATAAAATAGAACTAGATGAATCGCAAACCACTAATCAAAAATAAATCCATAGATAAAAAAATGACAAGGGGAAAATAACCGCCAAAACAAACAAAATTTAAAAATAATTCTAAGAAAATATTTGCAGACCTCTCGATACCAATATTTTTAGGGTAATTTTAAATTATGTGTCTATTCCAATATTTCTGATCCTAATAAAAGTGTAATGCAGTGTGTTGTCTCTCGTAGCTGCAGTAATCAAGACAGTGCGGTACTGGGAAGGGATAGCCATCCAGATAAATATACCAGAACAGAGAACCCGGGAACAGATCCACAAAGATGGACTCAGCCAATGAGTGACAGCTGCAACAGCAACTCAGCAGAGGAACCATAGCCTTTGTACCAAATGGTGCTAGAGTGTGGCGAGATCCATAGGCAAACACAAAAAGAACCTTGATCTAAACCTCACACCTTATATGAAACTTAACTCAGAATGGAACATGAACTTAAATGTAACATGTAAATCAATAAAATTTGGGGAAAAAAGAGCACAGGAGATAATCTTTGAAAAATATCTAGGGCTAGGTAAAAAGTTCTCCTGCTGTCATGCTTTTGACACCAAAAACACGACACATTAAAAAATTTTTTGACACGTTGGGTCTCATTAAGATTCAAAACTTGGCCGAGCACGGTGGCTCAAGCCTGTAATTCCAGCACTTTGGGAGGCCGAGACGGGCGGATCACAAGGTCAGGAGATCAAGACCACCCTGGCTAACACGGTGAAACCCCGTCTCTACTAAAAAATACAAAAAAACTAGGCGGGCGAGGTGGCGGCACCTGTAGTCCCAGCTACTCGGGAGGCTGAGGCAGGAGAATGGCGTAAACCCAGGAGGCGGAGCTTGCAGTGAGCTGAGATCTGGCCACAGCACTCCAGCCTGGGCGACAGAGTGAGACTCTGTCTCAAAAAAAAAAAGATTCAAAACTTTTGCTTTGTATAAGAACCTGTTAAGTGGATGAACAGACAGTCTACAGACTGGGAGAAAATGTCCTATCTGCTTTCTTCATAAGAGCCCCAAACTGGAAACAAGTCAGGTGATCTTCAATGAGGAGGCGACAAAACAACCTGTGGTCCATCCATGCCACAGAGTGCAATGCAAAGAAATCCAATACTGGCATGTGAGGCAACTTGGATGAATTGCTAGACCATGATGCTGAGTGAAAGCAGCCAAAGCAAAAAGGTCACGTGTTGTATGATTCCATTTATTTAGCCTTCTTGTAATGACAAAATGCTAGAGATGGAGAACAGATTGGGGCAGGGCTAGAGGTGGGAAGGATGCAGGGCTGGCTGGAAAAGGCCAGCATGAGGGCGCCTCATAGCGATGGAACTCTTCTGTGTGCCTTGACTGCATCAATGGCAACATTCTGGCTGTGATCTTCTACTATCGTTTGTCACAATTTTACTGTTAGGGGTTTCTGCACAAAGGGCTCACACAATCTCTCAGAATTATTTCTTACAACGGCACATGAATCTACAATTATCTTGAAAGAAAAAGGTTTAAAAAATTAATGAAAGCAAAAAGTATAGATAAAAATGGAGCTAAAGTTTGTCCATTTTGACTACAGAATATCTAAAGTTCCTCTGCAACATTTAAAATACAAAAATAAGCTTAAAAATAGTCACAACATGTATATCAGAACTGATTTCTGTAGGTGCAAGAGAGCTTCTGAAAAATAGGAAAATTCATCTCTCAAGAGAAAGACAGAGGCAAAGGATATGAATAGAAAGTTTACAAAATAAGAAATGCAAATATTCAATGCTTATAGAGAAAGAGTATAATCTCAGTAGAATTAATTAAAACAAAACATGAGTCTATTGTTAGCCAGCCAGATGAACCTTGAGCATTTCAAATGGCAGTGATGAGTTTCATCAGTGAAGTTCGATAAAGTGTGCAGAGAGCGACATTTCTGGATGCCAGCTTGTCAATATTTATCTGGATTCCTAAAACATCATTCATTTAGCCAGTGGTTCTATGTCAGAAAATTTATCTTCAATTATCAGAAATGAAACAAGGTTTTATCTATAAAGATATTTATCACACCATAACAAGAAATAGCAAGCAACCTCAATACCTCAGTGTAAAATGAACCAGGATATATCTGCCTATTGTAGGCATAGCTATTCTATTTTGGAAGGACAATTGGTCCTAGGTAAGTTGGTCACAATAGAGTATAAAGAATAAAAAGTAGGATACAATGTGATTTGAAGGCTTTGTAAAAAAATATGTAATCTATGGTAGGCAGGGAAAATGTAAGAAAACACACCAAATTACGATCAGTGGCTATTTCTAGGTAGCAAAATTATAGGTTACTTTTATATTTTATTCGTTGACACATTTTCTGTTAAATACTTATCTACATCATGAGAGAAATGGTCATTTTTTAACAACATTTTGCACTGTGTATCACAAGAAGCCCCCTTTTATGAAAATGAATCTTTGAGTTATAGATAAAAGTCGAATTAGTGCATGTGCAATTGCAAATTAAGCAATTCATGCAAATAAAGTCCCTAGCGCAATTAAATAACCATCCCCTGGGCAAACACTGCTCTGATTTCTGCACAGCAAGGACCTGGCAAGAAGGATGGTCAGAGTTGGAAGAACTGGAACCAGGCAAAAACAAGGAAGGATCTCTGTTGACCACTCACCACAGAGACACTCTCCATCCAAGAAGATGCATGTGACTCATAAGGCTGGGGCTAATGAGCTTTCGGGGAGACAACTGGCAGTCTTGCCCAAGCTTTCTGAGGCCACCGACTTCCTGTCATACTAGCCGTTCACCACAGTAACTGCACACACACACACGTGTGTCACACACTGCACACCAAATGCAAGACCTGTGTGAAAAGTTCAGTGCCCACATCCATCACCCACTGGAGCTGAACCTCAGGCACTTTACGTGTCCCAGGTGGAGTGGACGCAAACCCTTTCCATTGGGCAGATGGCCGGTTATTGTTCCGAAGTGCTCCTTGGGAAAAGATCAGACTGCGGTTGCCCTAAAAATCTTCTTTTTAAAAAAATACTAATACCAGGCCTCCCGTGCCTACCTGTGAGACCAACTGGTGTTGCAAAAAGCCATGAGGTTTTTCCGCTCTCTGAGATCCAGCCTATGGGCCTGCCAGGAAGTAGAGGGGCCAGTACGTGGTACGCTTGCCCAACCAAACAAGAGGAGATGGGGGACGTGAGAACGACGGCCTTCCAGGGCTGCAGAAGTTAGGAGCTCGGCCCAAATGAAGCGGGCAGAGCTGGCAGAGAGGGTGAACTGAACCTCCCCCTGCTGCCCACTCAGCACGCTTGTCTCTGATCCCCTCTCCCAGCTGTGCTCTGGGTCTGACCCTCACTGACCATAGGGCAAAGATGAGAAGACGGCAGTGTGCGGTAGGCCACCCTGCAAAGGCCACTGCCATATTTGCTGTAATAAATGCTGCTCTCATTAAGATAATGCTTGTTTAACTGACAGGATGATTTCTTTTATGCTCAGCCGAGGCAGATGAGAGTCCAGACAGAAAGAAGTGGGCCAGGCATTAAGTTTTGAACCCTGTCCCTTAGCGGCAGGGTCAGCGACATGCCCAGAGTCCCACCAGGAGATGCACACTCAGTGTCCCCTGTGGCTCACACCCAAGTCACCCAGGAGTGTCATTCAGATTGATGCCTCAGCAAAATTACCACATATTACTAGTTTCTTACGAACCACGGAAATGGCCAATATTATAAGTCTGGCAAAAGCCAGTGTGCTGCTGTTCAAACAGCCTGCAGTGTGTGGGTCCTCAACTGGGCACGATGGCCAGGGTTCTGTTCCCAAGCCAGCCCCAGGCGGCAGTGCCTGGTGCAGGGATCGCTGCCTGCACCGGCTACAGGGTTCTCTGCCCCTCAGCCAAAGTTGAGGCTCCAAATCTTTCCCCGAGGCTGGTTCTGAGAACCGTCACTGTGCACACACCCAGCGCGAATGTACAAAGAACTCCACAGAAACCTTGCTTGACACCAAATGAAGGAAGTTCATTTTAACAGCACCATTTGACAGGGGCTTCCAGCTTCCATTCAGCCCCCTCACCTGTTTGCAATGTGCAGTGTGCCACTCACACACAGACGTGCCGGCAGTCAGGGCCCCAGCATGGACCCAGCTCCTCCTAGAGCAGGCTCTACTCTGCAGGCACCCGCTGTACTCCCCCACTGAGGGCCTCATCTCTCCGCAGTCCTCCTGAGAGGTGCCCACACAAGAGAAGGAAGCCACTGCCAGGCTGCCCCCATTCCACCACCCTGGCTTCAGTCTGCAACATCACGGGGTCTTTGCTAGCAGGGACTGTGCAATCCAGCAGGGGAATGTCAGATTCGACATGCACCAACTTCGTGGACAGTCAGGGCACAAGTTCCCACTGGAATTTTCAAGAGGACAGCCACATGAAATACCTGGCTAGCCCACAGTCATTTCCTGGCCCCCTGACTCAACCCGAGTCATCCAGAATGTCTGAACCATCCTTTGTGTTATGGAGCTAATCCCAGCAATTTTTTTTCTTGAGACAGAGTCTCACTCTGTCACCTGGGCTGGAATGCAGTCGCGTGACCTCAGCTCACTGAACCCCTGCCTCCTGAGTTCAAGCAATTCTTCTGCCTCAGCCTCCCAAGTAGCTGGGATTACAGGTGCCCGCTGCCACACCCAGCTAACTTTTTTTGTATTTTCACCGTGTTGGGGTTTCACTATGTTGCCCAGGCTGGTCTTGAACTCCTGAGCTCAGGCAATCTGCCCGCCTCGCCCTCCCAAAGTGCTAGGATTACAGACGTGAGCCACGAGCAATAAATTTTTAATGTGTTCTTTTCTGAGTTAATCTCCCCTATACCACAGTCTCTCTAATTGCTAAAAATATGCTTATCTTAGCGTTTAATGTGCTTTTTTTAATTAAGTAAGCTTAGGAACTACACAGTTTAACAGAAATTTAAAGTGAATGTAAAAGTACCTGAAAAATTCCATGAAGGAGAACCCATATCCATGCTGCTCTGCAATTCCTGCACACACCACGTTTGCTGACGCGCCAATCAGTGTCCCGTTACCTAAAGTTAAAATTTAAAAACAAAATCCCAGTTCATCCTGGTGGTCAGCTTCTGTTCTCTTTGGTTTGTAATATTTACATCATCTCACAGGCTTTGATGTGATGATTCTTTTACAGTCAAAGTGACTGCTTTGTAAATATCTGGAAACACACAAGCAGAAAATAAGCTCACTGGTTGCAAATACCACGATTCATTTATGGATAAAACCACGGCTGCTGTATGTAACAGAGAGGAAGAAAGCTAAGGAGAATGGGCAAGTCACTGTGGGGCTGTGAGTCTCTTAGAGAAAAATGCAAACGGGGCCAACCACCAAAGCCGAGAACGCGTGTCCCTCGGGAGTGCAGTCTCAGACAGGAGCCGCCTTCCTCCAGACTGCAGGCCCAGACACTAGGAAACTCTTTCGGTGGATGAAAGGATAGGTAAAAACAAGCAGGTGGAACCCCTTTCCTTCAGATCTTCACCAATGGCATCTCCTTGACATAAAACACCTCTCTGGGTAAGCTTTTATGACTGTGCACACACACGTGTGCCGTCCTCGCGGCCTGGTGAGCAATAGCGCCGAGGCGGCCACTCGGGTCATCAGATCCAACCCCCCCCCCCACACTCACAGCCAGGGAAGGCCCAGGAGCCTCCTCCGTCCCTCCCCATCGTGGTCAGCGTTCGTGAACAGGCCCATGATTCAAGCCCAGCCAGTTTAGCTGAGTCCTGACGTCCGCGCACACACGGTTGAGGAAGAGTCGCCCTCGGTCTCCACCCCTCTCCCCATCTATGGAGGATGGGTGAACCGTGCGACACTGCCCTGGAGCTGCCTACAGCCTGTCAGTGCGGGGGAGTGACCTTTCCGAGGCTGGACAACATGGATGACAGAGCAGGCGGGGGCCCCACGTCCCCATGAAGACACAGCACAGACGGGGTGAGCAGTGCGCCCAGGTGTCGGGCCGGGAAGTGGCGAGTCCTGACCGTGAACCATTCTGGCTCCAGAGGAAGACCAGTGAGGGGTGGGGCTCGGGCTGCCCCAGGCCATTCCCTAGATAGCCAGACGGAGTGTCTGAAGGGCCCCGTGCAAGTCTTCAGGGCAGTGCTGGCCCAAACAGCCCCCTCTGGGCACGGCTGCACCAACGCATCATCCCATCATCCTGCCTGCCAACCCCGCTCCTTCCCTGGCCAGGAGACCTGCTCAGTGAGACTCCACACCCTTGCCAAGCCATCTTACGTGGCCATCATTTCTCACTGTCTGACAAGTCTCTTCCCACAGAGAAGCCGATGTTCTTTGGCCGGCCCCGCCCTGCCAGGCCCCGCCCTGCTCGGACCTGCCCTGCTGGGCCCCGTGAATGCACCTGGCTACCAGGACAGCATCAGCCTGCACCCTAAACCCTGCTAACTCCAGGACGTCACTAGCAGAGCCCAACCCACGGTCCAAGTTCACATTCAGCAACTTGCAAGAGTGCTGAAAATAAGACTCCACTTATCTTCTCTCCCGTTAAGGAATAGTATTGAAAAAACGCCCGTTTTCCAATTAAAATGATAGCCTTGCAGGCAGGCCCTGCCCAGATGGAGAGCATCTCATCCTGTCTGCTGTGCGTGTGGATTCCTGATCTGTGAGGGACGCGCTTCCCAGGAAACAGAAGGATCTGTCCTTTTCCTTTTGCAGGTTGCCAAGGTGAGCCGCTCAGGAGGCTGTTTTGGTCCTGAGCACTCTGGACTCAGAAAGGAGTGGGGGCAGGAAACGACGGTGAAGGATCTGCAGGAGGGGCTGCACACCGCCTGGGGCCTGCATGAGGAAGGCTGGGTGAGGATGGGGGGCAAGTGGGTGAGCCCTGTGGACCCAGCTCTTTCCTTGGAAGGGGAGATGCGGCTGAGGACAGTCAAGGGCAGGGCTGGCTTATGTCACGGGGGTGACGGCTCAGCCTTTAGACATCAGACATCCACCCACCTTCTCAGGAGTGTCGTGTGGGTGATCCCGTGGGGCTGCTGTCCCCCAGAGGCCCTCCTGCACCTGGACATGTCCGAATCGCCTGGCCTCCCTCCCCGAGGGCCCTCCTTCTCAGCTATCCCCCTGCAGAAGTCCTTGGCCTTCTCACAGACTCACAGCCTGGGAGGCAGGACATCAACTCATTAAGTCGCACGGAGCTCTGTTTCTTTAAAGAAAGCTTTATGGGCAACAGAAACCCGATGAACTTAGACACTTAGACATATGGGCGACCACCTCCTCCCCAGTAAGGAGAAGCCTGGAGGCAGAGGGCGGGGAGCCGGTGCTCGGCCTGCTACTGTCAGGCAGGTCTCCACTGTTCTCGGCCTCTCCCTCCCCTCACAGGATGGCTTCCCAGCCACATCTAAGGCAGGAGGGCAGGAAGGAGAACTGGCACCAACACGTTTTGATGACGAAGGCAAAGGCTATGGCAAAGGCTCCCACATAGGCCCCTCCTGTCTTATTGGTCAGCAAAATGAGACAAGCAAGGCTGGTACCAAAGCAGAGAGGAGGCCACGGAGAGGAGGCCCCACAGACAAGGCCCCGGAGAGGAGGCCCCAGAGAGAGGCCTGGAGGTTACGCGTCAGCTCTGGCAGGTCCTGCACAGACATATTGGAAATAGAGTGTGTCCACCAACGCAACAGAAGGAATGCTAGATTTAAATTCAGAAGACCTCAGTTGAAGTCTCAAACCTTCTAAGCCCTGTAAACTGAGCAAATCCCCCACCACTTCTGTTATATTAACTGAGGTGTTTGTGTTAGTAGGGAAAGGAAGACGCAAAGCCAGCTGGTGTTAGCCGTAGGGAACATTTACCTCCTGGTGACAGGCAGTCCCAGGTGGCACAAATCCAGATGCAGCAGAGCTCTGTGGCACAGTCAGGACCATCTCCCTGCACCCGTGTGCTCTGCCACCAGCCAGTAACACTCAGAGCCAGCCCACATTCGAGCTGCAGATGCTGCAGGCATCTCCTCACCATGGATCCAGACATGACTGTGGCCAGAGGAGGGAGTGGGACCCCTATGTCTCCTGAGGTTTGGTCTCAGGGCCAGGAAAATCATTATCAGAAGCTCCTCCCTCTCCCACAGAAGACACTCCCTCACATCACCTGGACGCCACATGACTTTGCTCTGCCCATCTCTATGCAAGTCCCTGGGCCAGAAACCCAGCTGCCCATCCCTTCCTACCATGGGCAGGGGCAGAGAAGCAGGGAGTCTGCTTCCTCTGTGTTTATGAGAACCGTCACCACCTTTCCTGGCATCTCCTGGGCTGGTTGTGGGGTTCACATGGGATTAAGAATGTGAGCCTACTATTCAGATGCCAACGATGTTGCAGTCATTTAATAAGATGCCAGCAGGGTTTTAAGGGTATTCCACATGGTATGGGCTCCATGTGGTGGGGAGAACAAGGCCCCAGGTGTCACTCCCCCAGCTCAAGCCTCCCTCCCAGTTTCCACTGACAGAGAAGCACAGGGGGGTCGGCCTGTACATGAACAGCCCTGCCTGTCCTGGCACGCCCAGGTCGTCCTGCATGGGAAGACGACGCATGGATCCAGAGGCAAAACAAGGGCATTTTCAAAACCATGCCTAGCTCTGTTTGTGACGAACATTGCACACAAAGAATCATATCTCAAGGGTAACTCCTGTGTCTGCAGTACACATTCCACTCAATAGGCCACGCTCTCAGAACAGTGAGATTTTCCACCTGACAGAACTCTAGGCATGGACATTCCCTTCAGCGAGTTGGAGAGCCACCGGTCCTTCAAGACCTGGATGTAACCTAAGGAAAGCAGCAGCCTCAGGGTTTGAACATAGCCATGTGCTGCCTGGGTTGGTGTGAACACAGCCACGCGCCGCCTGGGTTGGTGTGA
>NC_045439.1:162504008-162514905 GCF_002776525.5 Piliocolobus tephrosceles
TGTGAACACAGCCACGCGCCGCCTGGGTTGGTGTGAACACAGCCACGTGCCGCCTGGGATGGTGTGAACACAGCCACGTGCTGCCTGAGTTGTTGAGAAAATAGTCACGTGCTACCTGGATTGCCCACAGCCTCTAGATAACCATGGCAGGGAAGAGCTCTTCACTCTTCACGCTCACTTCGCTTCCTCCCCACAGGTTTTCTACCTTAGGATTGCACCTGCCAGTAACGCCTTAGCACATGAACTTGCCTCCACCTCTGCGAAGGCAGGTTTTTCTGAAGGCTTATTTGAATTGTTCTTAGCTCTTCATGAAAAGAGCAACCAAAAAGTACTGGGGTCAGACCAGAAGTAAGGAAAGAAAGGAAAGGAAGGAAAGGAAGGGAGGAAGGAAGGAAGTTGTTTCAAAGTATCCAGTGAATCACCTCCAATTTATAGAGCAAATGACATTTCTAAAACCAAGCGAAAACTTCTATTTAAAGTGTTCTTCAGAATGCCAACCCTAGAGAGTGGAAAGCTGGTGTTTCATGGGGACAGAGCTTCAGCCTGGACTGGTGAAAAGATCTCTGCAGATGGACAGTGGCACAACACTGTGAATGTCCCTAATGCCACTGAACTGTGCACTTACACACCGTTAAGATGCTAAATTTTAGGTTACAGATATTTTACCCTAATTTCTTCTGTAAAATGCCCAACCTTGAGTCAATGAGAAAGGGCCCTGAGGGAGTAAGTGTAGAGTTAACTCCCAACACAGCTGCACTCCTGCCGTGCCAGGAACAGGTGCCTTTCAATCTCCAGAGCTGCTAGATTAAAATGCTCCTAAGACTGAACACATCCATTATTCACTGCATCCCTGCTTCCAAAGTGTGCTCAGTTAGTAAGTGTCTAATCCCATTTCAGGAATTAGCCTATAAACGGCACACACTGATGTCTCTCCTAGAGAAATCTCTTCCACATGGATCCTACATGTTTTGGGGAAATCCAAACTAGCTCACAAGGCCTCTCACTCTGCATGACCTGGCTTTAAACTTCCCTGTCTGCAGAACCTCCTCCGACATCTCCAGTCTCTCCTCGGGGCCCCGTGCACTCAGGGCACACCTCCGTCCTCGGTGGCCATCGTCCTCGCTCGACAGCAGGGGTGTGAATTCACTGTCTGGCACAACGTCAGGGTATAGCAGAGGCTCAGCAAGTTCAAACGAACAGAATCCTCATAGTGGATGCGTTTCCAGGTGTCCTCGGATCCTGTTCCTAACTGTTGATGTTAAGTGTAGCTCTGCACTGCCTTCCTGGGGCTGGTTCTTGGATGGGGCAATTTTAACAGTTCTGCACTCTCGGAAGAACTTGAGGCATCAGTCACCGCCTTAGATGAATTAGTTGTTCACGGACGTTACAGAAACTTCACTGGATGACATTAATCCCCCTTTTCAGCCAAGGAGATAAACTAACCAGACAGACATTGATTTAATAGTCAGAAATCAATCAGAGAACAAAGAAAGCTGGATTATCTAAGCACACCTGGATACAAGAATAAAAACTTAAAGTGCATCTGACGTGTTGATCTAAGATTCTTCACAATCCCCTTGTGTTCCCAAAGGTGATCAGGCTTCTCAGATGTGAGGACTCCCCCGCCGTTCTCTCCACGGCAACTGCATCCACAACCTGTGTCTGGTCACCAGAGGTCAGTCTCTCCCAACGCTCTCTCTAATCCACTTCTCGCTGTCTCCCAAGTACAATGCCCACCCCCAAAAACACCTTTAATCTTTCTTCCCACGCTTATGGGTTAGAGTCTCCACTTCTAGCTGACCCACTTGTCCCTCCACTGCTTACGGAGGGACTAAGAGAGAAACAGAACCGCAACTGAGGATGGCTTCTGAGTCAAAATCTGTTTCTAAACCTAAGCATGGCCCACACGGGCACGGGGCGGGAACACATCAGCTGTGAGGTGTCAGAACCAGGCATCCCCAGGCCATGGGCCCGGGAAGTCGGGGGCAGCTCTGCAAAGAATGGGAAGGAACGGAGTTGCCCTGGAGTTGCTCTGTCAAAGCTGAACATGTGTGTCCACTCAGGAAACCATCCAGACTCTCCTTCATTTGCTTTTAATTTCACACACACTAACTGTTGCTTTGGGCTGGATGAAAGTGTGGGCGCGTACCCCTCCCCCAACCCATGCGGTCAGCAGCCCCTTACCTCCCAGGCAGGCACCGAAGGCCAGGGCATACATGAGCGGCGGCGCAGGCAGGCCGACCTCAGGGTCGCGGCTCAGGTTCAGGAGCACGGGAATCTGTGGAGGAAAAGGACATTGATGCCACATCCCATGGAAGCTCAGAGAAGCTGCCATACTGTGACCAATTTAGAAAATCCAAATGCTTTCTCTCCTTTCAAACTCCAAGGAGCACAGGATTTGTGGAAAGAAACCGAAGCAAACTTTGGAATCCACAGAAACTTGAGTTTAAACTCATCTGTATGTCTTTGATGCCAGCTACCCCAACTGGTCCTCCTGGTCCTGAGCCCCACCAGCTGCTGTGGCTCTTACACCGGGTAAAGGTACACAGAGTCTAACACAGGGCCTGAGAACGCAGCCATCAAAGCAGAGCTCACAGAACCCCGCAAGTGCTGTGCTAATTATGCACACATCATCTTGAATCCTCAAACATCCCTCAAGTGTGCTGTTACTCCTTCCTTTGACAGACAAGGAGACCAGGATGCAGAGAGGCACAGGAGCACAGACCTCAAAAGCAACCCAGCTGGAACTCACACGCAGTTCCCTGACCCTAAAATGCACACTGGGTCCCCTGTGCTAAGCGACTTCTCGCGGCTGCCCCCTGCCAGGCACCCTGAGCCTGCTAGCCATTCCCAGCATGACGACAGGCACCAGATTCTACAGCCAGGAAGCACCATCCTCTAGTCAGCCGTGCCAGCCTCTGGTGCAGCTTTCTGACGTTGATATACTTTGCATTACTGTAATCAATGAAACACAGTGGCTGTGAAATTTCTGTAAGAAATCTGTGTTCAAGGAGCTGGCCCCTTGTGGCTTATTGCTAGAAGGAGCTGGGAAGGACACAGTCATTGAGCCTGCCTCCAGGAGACTCCGGAGAATGGATGGCTTTGATGTTCCCACCAGATGCCTCAGGGAGCCCACGGGGTGTGAAGGAGAGAACGCTGGGCCCGCCACCTCAGGCAGTTGCGTATATCAACCTCTCAAAATAGCAGCAGGCGAAGGAGAGCGCCAATGGTGGCCGATCTGGAGAATGTTACGCAAAAACACAAACGGAAAGTGGACCCCAGTGTGGACATGTGAGTGACATGCAATATTATTCAATGCCGAGAATTAAGGGGCAAGAGAGCCGCCCTCTGCTGGGTGCTCAGTCCCCCGATGTCCTGAAAGGGGTGCCTCAGGGCTCACTTGGGAGGATCGGTTCACCCTCAGCTCCTGACCACTGCAGCAGGATTTCATGTGAGCGCTCGGCAGCGACCTGCTGGGGCAGGGGGGTCCTCCGCCCCACCCCAGATTCTGGGCTTGGCTAGTGGCTTCCTTTGACCGATGAAATGTGGGTGGGTTGGACAGAAGATCTTGTGTTTCTGCCTGCCCCTCTGGAAGGTCAGGCTCTCGGCCACAATGGAAGATGCAGCCTAGGCACTGGCACTGCTCAGGGGAGTCCTCATGGCGAGGACATGTGGAGCAGGGTCCCCCAGCCCCAGCGGAGTCCGGACTAGGAAGCTGCAGCCAAGCCGCTGACCCACGTGCCTGCTACACACGTGTCTCCACAGCCCTGGGTCTGGTTCTCCAGAGCTGCCTTGCAAGGTCTAGAAAGGAGCCCTTCACATTTGCTGGGTCACAAGCGGCGTGTTGAACAGCTCAATTTTTCATTGTCAGTAGCATCAAATATACGCTGGAAGAGAAATAAGTAACACGCTAGGGAAAGCATCTGATTCTGCATCTATCGATCTGATGCAGAATCAGAAACGCCTGGCAGCAGGGTGCTCCCGCGCAGTCCCTGAGGCACTTTTCAAGCTTTGCTTTTGTCGTCTTATGATAAGCGCGATTATCATAGAGGCTCCTTCACACTTGATGTCTTTGTTCTTTGGAGGAGGGAGCGAAGTGAAACTTCTCACCACAGCCAGTCATCAATGAGCACAGCTAGCACACACACACGTCGCTGTGAGGCCACAGGGCCCCCGTAGGCGCTGAGCACCACGCTGTTGGTGCAAAGCCAGCCTCTACCCTACAGGTCTGCACATGCCACCCGCAACAAGGAGACAGAGTCAGAACAACTAAGCACAGGACCCTGGGCCCTTGTTGGGGCACTGCGGTCTCAAGGGAGGAGGCGATGTCGTCAAGCTTAGTGATGCAGAAATTCCAGCAAGTGCCCTGTGCTGTGAGGTCCACTGCCCAAAGCCAGAGAAAACCTACCCCAGGTTCCAAACTGCATACTTACAAGTGCCAGATTCTGTTACAGGCTGATTGCTTCAAAAGTATGCTATGACATTGTTTTCAAATCATGCCCTCTCTGGGATTTGCAATTCTGATAAGAACCAGCTCCCTAAACTCCAGAGTCCAAGGGTCTCCCCACAGCTCTGTGGTCTGTCCTCCCAAGCCCTGCCTTGTTCAAGCTCCCCTTCCCACAACGCAAATGCACCATTTGCCCCTTTAATTCTGTCCTCCATGCAGCCGGCCATGACCTTTCCGTCTTTGAAGTCTGCCCATGCAACCGACCTGACTCCATACTCTTCGATCTGAGGCAAGCTCTCCCTCGCCAGGCTGTCCTCTGCCTCACACGCTCCAGTCTTCACAGGCCTCGACCTGAGCACTGCCTGCCACTTCTGTGCCCATGTCCACGTCTCCACCTAGGCACGTGGTCACTCTTGCCCTCACGTAGCCTCCCGCTCAGCCTGTTAGAGGCTTGGGCATCTCTCCTCTGAGAAGTCTCCCTGAGTTCCCCAGTGTGGCTGCTGTTTTATAATACACTACGCCCAGAGCTTCCTTCCATCACCGCACTCAACACTTCCTCCTCCACTGGATGGGACCATGTTACCTCGTCTATGCTCATTTATTCTTAATTCAGTCAATAATTCTTCATGAATATTCTACTTTGTGTCTGGTTCTGCTCTAGATACAAGCGATAGAACAATGACTATAAGACACAAAAGTCCCTGCCCTCATAGAGCTTGCTTTAGAGTGGCAGAGAGAGAAAAATGTAAAACTAACGAATGACAGCACAGAAGACGGCAGAGCAGGAAGCTCCCCGAATCCACCTCTGCCTAAAGGATGACTGAACTGTCAGGAACTGTCTGAAGCTACCGTATGAGCTCCCCGTGGCTGCTGTCACAAAGCACCACGAGCTGCGTACTGAAAACATCAGGACTTCATTGCCGTACAGGCAAGAGTCTGAAGCGAGGTGCTGGCCTGGCTGTGCTCTCCGATGGCTCTGGGGGGGGTCTTTCCTTGCCCCTCTGGTGTCTGCGGCCATCCTGGCCATCCTTGGCTTGTGGGTGCCCCACTCCAGCCACAAGGGAGCCTTCCCTGTGCCTATGTGTGTCTGTGCCAAAATTTCCCCTTTTCGTAAGGACTTTAGTCATACTGGATTTGGGCTCACCCTAGTGACCCGATTTAAACTTGATTACCTCTGTAAAGGTCCTATTTTCATATAAGGTTACATTCCAAAGTACCTGGGGTTAGGACCTCAGTATGTTTTGGGGAGACAATTCAATTCAAAACAGTAACAATTTTGGAAGTCTGGAGTGTAGTCAAACACTTTCAGCAACCAGGGGAAAGACTGATAAAAAGGGTTTTGGTGAATTTTGGCTTTTTTTTTAGTGGTTATCATTCCCCATCTCTCACCCTCTGGCAGGAAGCTATGGGGATGGCAGCACCTGTTTAGAATGTGACTTGCTGATATCAGAGCAGGCAATAACGACCTTGTCCTCCAAAAGCTGAGGTTGTGTATGTTGATTGCTGGCCACTGTTTTGATCACTGAGGGGCCAGCACAGAGGCTGGCCATTGTTTCAACCTCCAAGTGATGAAGCAGCTTCCAGGAAATTTAAAGTGGCAGTAATTATTTCTGTACACACACACACCCCTAACACATACACCCCTAACACACACACACGCACATATACACACACACACATTTTTTGGGAACCAGAAATTTAAGGAAATCTTTGTCAGTGTACTAGTTAATGGTAGAGATAATAGGAGAAAAACTTCAATGACCATACACTTTTCAAAAAAGTTTGGAAAACTTACAAATGGATGGCTCCAGCACTCAACGAGAAAGACTCAGTAACATCTGAGGAATGGGAGAATTAGATTCCTAGCATTACCACAATATAATACTCAAAATGTCCAGCTCTCAACAAAGATTACACAACATACAAACAAATAGGAAAGTGTGGTCCATTCACAGAAAAAAAAAAAATGACAGAAATCATCCTGGAAGAAGTCTAGGCATTAGAATTATTAGTCAAAGATGTTAATTCAGCTGTCTTAAAGAAGTTCAATAACTACAGGAAACCACGGACAAAGAGCTAAAGGAAATCAAGAAAATGATGTACAGACAGAATTTAAATATCACTAAAGAGGTAGAAATTATAAAGAGGAATCAAATAGAAATTCTGGAGCTGAAAGTATAATAACTTAAATGAAAACCTCACTACAAGACTTCAACAGCAGAATTGAGGAAGCCGAAGAAAGGATCAGTGAATGTGAAGACATGACATCTGAAATCATCAGGGCTTATCGAGAATACTTAAATTCGTAAGAGACAGAAAGTAAGATGGTGGCTGCCAAGGCCTTGGGGGAGGAAGGAACGGGGAATTATTTTTAATGGGTACAGGGCTTTAGTTTTGCAAGGAAAAGAGCTCTGGAAATGGATAGTGGTGATAGTTGTACAATAATGTAAATGTACTTAATGGTACCAAACTGTACATATAAAAATGGTTACGATGGTGAATTTTATGTTACATGTGTTTTACCACAATTTAAAAAGTAAATAAAATTTAAAATGTCAAAAAAGAAATTTTTAGGTCTGAGGAGCAGAAAGTAAAAGAAAAGAACAAACAGAGCCCAAAGGACCTGTGGGACACCATCAAATCTACCAATACATGCATTATAGGATTTCCAGGAAGAGAAGATGGAGGGAAAGACACAGGAAAAATGTTTAATAGGCATTCAGCCAATAAAGATGTCATCTATGAAGGAATGAAGGACTGAACTGTAAAGGAAATAAGGACTAAATAGTCTATGCTATTGAAACTAAACTGGTATTATTCATGATAGGTTGTTACACATTTAGGATGTTAATTGAAATTTCCAAGGTAACCACTAAGAAAATAATTATTAAAATATACAGAAAATTAAAACAAGGTAATCAAAATTGTACACTACAAAAAAAAATCAACTAAATACAAAAAAAAGAGACAGTAATGGAGAAACCAATAAACAAAAAATCTAAGCTATACAGAAAAGAAAAAAATGGCAGAGTAATTCCTTCTTTATCAGAAATTACATTAATTGTAAATGGATTAAACTCTCCTGTTCACCTGAGGTCAGGAGTTCAAGACCAGCCTGGCCAACATGGTGAAACCTCGTCTCTACTAAAAATACAAAAATTAGCCAGGTGTGGTGGCGAGCACCTGTAATCCCAGCTACTCGGGAGGCTGAGGCAGGAGAATTGCTGGAACCCAGGAGGCAAAGGTTGTGGTGAGCCAAGATTGTGCCACTGCACTCCAGCCTGGGAGATAGAGTGAGACTCTGCCTCCAACAAAAGAAAGAAAGAAAAAAAAACACAGATTGGCAGATTGGATAAGAAACAGGATACATCTATACACAAGTGACTCTCTTTAGATACAAGGACACAAATAAGTTAAAAGAAAGAAAAAATATTTTACATGTAAATAGTAACCAGTAACCAAAATAGAACTGAGGTGGGTACATTATTGTCAGACAAAATAGAATGTAAACAAAAACAGGTAACAAAAGACAAATAACATATATTTATAAATGACTCAATATAGAAGGAAGATATAACAATTATAAATATTTACACAGAATATATTTACACAAAATATGAAAACAGAACCTGGAAATATATGAAACAAAAATTGGCATAATTGAAGAAGAAATAGGTATTTCTACTATAAAAAGGAGAGACATACAACATTCCCCAAGATAAGACCACAAAATAATTCTCAATAAATTTTAAAAGATTAAAATAATACATGGTATGTTTTCTAATTACAATAGAATGAAACTCAAAATCAGTAACAGAAGGAAAAAGAGAAAATTTACAAATATTAAACAACCAATGAGTTAAAGAAGAAATTACAAGGAAAATTAGAAAACACCTAAGACAAAGAGAAATGAAAATGCAACATACTAAACCTTGTGAGACTCAGTGAAAGCAGTGCTAATAGGAAAATTTACAGCTGTAAATGTATATATTATAAAAGAAGAAATATCTCAAATAAATAACCTAACTTCACACCTTAAGAAACTACAAAAAGGCAAGCAAACTAAACCTAAAGCTAGGAGAACAAGGGAAGTAAGATAGAGGAGAGATAAATAAGATAAAGAATAGAAAAAATAGAGAAAGTAAACAAAACCAAAAGTTGACTCCTTGAAAGGATCGACAATATTGTCAAAGTTTTATCTAGACTGACAAGAAAAAGAGATAAAATACAAATGACTAAAATCAACAATTGAAGTGGAAACATTATTACCAATCTGGCAGAAACAAAAAGGATTGTAAGAGAATACTATAAACAATTACATGCCAACAAATTGTGTAAACTAAATGAAACAAACACATTTCTAAAAATACACAATCTATCCAAACTGACTCATGGAAAAACAGAATGTTTGATTAGATCTCTAACTAGTAAGGAGATTGAATCAGTAACCAAAAACTTCCCAACGAAGAAAAGTCTAGGACCAGATGGCTTTGCTGGTGCATTCCACCAAACGTTTAAAGAAAAATTAACACCAATCTTTCCAAAATTGTTTCAAAACATGAAGAAGAGGGAACACTTCCCAACTCATTCCATGAGGCCAGCATTACCCTGATACTAAGTCAGACAAAGCCACTACAAGAAAAGAAAATCACAGATCAATGTTCCTGATGGAACTGGGATGTAGTCGATACCAACATTCTTACAGGAAGAAAGGCACAGAAGGGAACCATTGCCTCTACCAACATGAGATCAACGGAAAGACCCCAGGGCTTGGGAAAAAAGATGGCAGATAGCAGCACTCAGGAAATAAAACATAATAAAATAAAATAAAATAAAATAAATAAAATTAAATTAAAAACAAAATAAAATAAAATAGTGGCAAACGATAAAAAAAGGTTTTCTGTGAGAAAAAGAAATGGTGATGAAAGTTATAAAGGTGCTATTTTTTAAACAGGAATTCCAGGCTGATTTAGCACTTTAATCTGTATGAATGGACAATTTTATTTAAAAGTAAACGTTGCACAACTAAGCAGCTCAAAAGAATAATGAATAAGTAAAATCCACAGCATGCTTGGTGGTACTTAGTGTTACGGGGAAAAAATAGAGTGAAAGGGGAGACGGGGAGGGCGAGGTTGTCAGTTTAGCACTGGGAAGGAGCAGTTTTGCAAAACTCAGTCAAAGGTGAAGGAGCAAGACCAAGCTCTGATGATCCGTGTGAAGAGAATCTCAGACAGAAAGCACAGAACGTGCAAAAGCCTTTATCATCAATGTATTTCAGAGTCGGGGAGCACATGTGCAGGTTTGTTTCAGGGACATCTTGTGTGATGCTTGGATTTACTTCAAATGTTCCTGTCACCCAAGCAGTGAGCATAGTACTTGCTCGGGAGTTTTTCAGCCCTTGTCCTCATCCCTCACTCCTCCCTTCTGAAAACCCCACTGTTGATTATTCCCTTCTTTGTGTCATATGTACCCACTATTTAGCTCCCTCTTACAAGTGAGGACATGCAGTATTTGGTTTTCTGTTTCCGCATTAATTCCATTACAATCATGACCGCCAGCTCCATCCATGTTGCTGCAAGGAACATGATCTCACTGTTTTTTTTATGGCTGTGTGGTATTCCATGTTGTTTATGTACCACATTTTCTTTATTCAATCCACCGCTGATGGGTATCTAGGTTGATTCCATGTCTTTGCTATCGTGAGTGACATAGTGATGAACATGCAAGGGCACGTGTCTTTTTGGTAGAATGATTCCATCTCCTTTGGGTCTATACTCAGCAGTGGGATTGCTGGGTTGAAATCCAAGGAGCCACTATGGCTGCAGCCAAGTCAGCAGAGAGAAGAGCAGTAAGAAGTGAGGTCAGGGAGGAAGCAGCAGCCCGGCCTATGCGAGGTGCAGGCCACCACCAAGACTTTGCGCTGTACCAAAGCGGGGAGCCTCTGTGGACCATAGGCTCTCAGGAGCAGGGCAAGAGTGGAAACAAAAGGAACAATCTGGAACAATTGGGGATGTATTTGGGAAAAATACATCTGAAGCTCCTTTTCCGCTGTGTGACAGCAGGAGGGCATATGGTCCTTGCTGGGGCCTCAGGGGACAGGAGCGTAGATGGCAAGAATGGATCTGATTCAAAATCTTTGAAGGACAGCTGGCCATGGGGTGTCAGAGAAGGTGAGGTGTCAGCTGGCTCTCAGCCTCAGGGGCTTGAGCAACTGAGAGAATGGAGTCACAATTTATGAGAGCAAGGAAGAGTGGGGAAAGATGGAATCAGGATTTCAGTTCGGGACACGTTAAGTTTGTGACACCTGCAATGCTCCAGGAGAGAAATGGAGAGGCAGCCGGACACCCAACGTGAGGCTCTGGGGAGCAGCCCAGGAGAGAAATGGAGAGGCAGCCGGACACCCGACGCGAGGCTCTGGGGAGCAGCCCAGGAGAGAAATGGAGAGGCAGC
>NC_045439.1:162514915-162522643 GCF_002776525.5 Piliocolobus tephrosceles
GCGAGGCTCTGGGGAGCAGCCCAGGAGAGAAATGGAGAGGCAGCCGGACACCCGAGGCGGGCTCTGGGGAGGCCCCAGGAGAGAAATGGAGAGGCAGCCGGACACCCGAGGCGGGCTCTGGGGAGCAGCCCAGGGGAGGCTGCTGGGGATGGCACTTGGAGTATGTGCTTGGATGAGACCCCGGCAGCTGTGAGTCTAGAGTTGACTTCAGGGCTCCGGGCTTGGAAGATGGAGAGGGTCATGGAAGGAGGTGAGAAGGAGTCCCATGAGCGAAGGAGGAGAACCTGAGGGGCCAGGCGGGGAAAGATTCTGGGGGGTGGCCTACATGTCATGTTGCTGACTGGCCAGGTTCCAAGGGGATCTCTCTTGAGGGCGGGCACTGGTCCTTAGTGACCTTGGAGAGAACTATTTCCATGGATTATGGAAGAAAAGCTCAATTGCAGTAAAGTCAAGAAAAAGTGAAGAAAGGTTCCAACAAAGAGAGGGTGGCAAGACAGACTCCCTTTCCAAGTGTTTGGCTACAGGAAACAGAGGAAGTAGGGGAGCGGCGGCAAGGCCTGGAGACACGGCAGCAAGCCTGCATCCTCCTGCCAATCATCAGCAGAGAGGGAAGAATAAATGATGCAGGGAGGTCAGTGGCGTGTGGTCCTGGGTGAAGGCACCGGCCTTCGCTGGGAGCCGGACATCCCCCCACACACCCAGAAGGCAGGCAGGACGCACTGGGTGGCCACAGCGTCACGTGGGAAGTGCCCACATGGTTGCTGTATGTCCTCACAGAAAGCATGGTCATCAGCCTCGAAGGAGGGGCAGTGCTGGAGGCCTGACGGGGCACAAGAGGCACGCACAGTGCACAGCACCCATACAGGAGGACATGCTGCCTGCCCAGAGCCAAAGAACTTTGGGAAAAAAAAATGTAGACCTCCTCGGACGTTTTTGTTTTTGTTTTTGTTTTTGTTTTTTTGAGATGGAGTCTCGCTCTGTCACCCAGGCTGGAGTGCAGGGGCGCCATCTCAGCTTGCTGCAACCTCCGCTCCCCTCCCCGCCAGGTTTAAGCGATTCTCCTGTCTCAGCCTCCTGAGTAGCTGGGATTACAGGTACGTGCCACTATGCCCGGTGAATTTTGTATTTTTAGTAGAGACAGGGTTTTACCATGTTAGCCAGGCTGGTACTGAACTCTTGATCTCAGGTGATCCACTGGCCTCAGCCTCCCAAGGTGCTAGGATTCCAGGCGTGAGCCACTGTGCCTGGGCCCCTCAGACATTTTAAGTTCGTATGTCAAATTTGCCATTCCAATTTACAATAATCCCCAAGGACATAGTCTATAGCAACATCCTTAAACAAAGGCATCCCATCATTCTTTTAAATGTCTACTTTTAAATTTAAATACCACGACATCGTAA
This sequence comes from Piliocolobus tephrosceles, assembly GCF_002776525.5. Lineage (NCBI taxonomy): Eukaryota > Metazoa > Chordata > Mammalia > Primates > Cercopithecidae > Piliocolobus > Piliocolobus tephrosceles. Next base: position 162,516,316 of record NC_045439.1, read on the forward strand.
GTCATCGAAAAACACATCTGAAGCTCCTTTTCCGCTGTGTGACAGCCGGAAGGCACATGGTTCCCACTGCCTGACCTCTGGCCCAGGCAATGGGTCTGACTCAGGGGTCTGGGAAGCCGGCCCAGGAGGCACTAACCATCAGCGGGAGGCTGGCAGGGCTGACCTGACAGGTCAGGAAGGACAGGCCCCCTGAGGCTGCAACTACCTGGGCAGGGGCAGAGGTGGCCCAGGCGCATGGCAAGCACACAGCAGCAGCGGGAGGAGGGCAGAGCTGCCTGGGGCACGGAGGAGGGATGCTGCAGTCGGCTCCTGGCTGTGTGGGACACAGCAGCCACTCAGCAGCAGTTCTGGGGGGATCCCCTGGTGGGGGTGCACAGGTGCCTCAGGTAAGCACGGGGAAGGCTGCACCCTCACCGGGGTTCTGAGAGTTGAGAGATGGATTGCGGTGAGGCAGGGGAGAGCTATTTATAGCCGATAGGGGCACAGGTCCTGCCGACGGGCCTGGCCTAGACCAGCACTTCTTCAATGCCAACGTGTGGAGTGGGTTGCCTGGCACCTTGTCCAAATGCAGGCTCTGACTCAGGGGTCTGAGCATCTGAGACCCTGCCCTGTTAGAAGTTCCTGGTGCTGCGAGATTCTGCCAGTGCCCAAGCCCCATTTGAGGGCAAAGGGCTGTGCTTTTTCAGTACAATGCATTCCTTCTCCCCATTCTGGAACTGCTGTCATGGCCACGCTGGGTCCCCTGGGTCTCGCCTCCAAATCTCTCATCCTTTTTCACGACTCTGCTTCTCTGCGCTTTTGTTCTGTACCTGCACACACGTCTCTCACTTGGCGGCAAGCACAGCAACTCAGGCCTAATACCTTCCTCTTCTTCAGTTCGTTATTCAGTATTTTTTGTTGAAAACATTACAGGTTTTAGTTGCAGAAACTATTTTTTGTGCTGTGTTTAAATCTCTGAGTGTTCTCATAATTTGTCATTTGTCGGACTGTGTCAGTGGGACACAGTGAATGAGCTTCTCTCACACTACTGGCCCCTTAAATGTGCCACTTGGATTTCGTGGGGTGCCATGGAGCTGGAGTCTGGCGGTGTAGTGGCTGGTCTGTGGGCCTTGGAAGGTGAGAGAGAGACCCTCACTTCTGGGCCCAGCAGTGCCTCTCTGAGGTCACTCCCCAACCACCCAGAGGACATCCATTGTGCACCTGCCCGGGGCAGACTTGCAACCCACACAGTCCATCAGTACCAGGCTCAGCACCAAGCAAACGGGGAAAACGGCATTTCTGTGCTCCTCCCATTTCTGTTTCTCTAACTCTAGTGCCTCCTTAGCTCGCACAATGGCAGAGTTGGGATTCAAGCCCAGATCCACCTCCTGCAGAACCTGAGCTGCTAAAAGTGCCAACTGCTCATGTTATTAAACCTAATTGCAATTGCTGGGCTGAGTTTGATCCTCCACATAATTATGTTCCTGGATGTTTCAGGATAGGAGGAGTTAAAACAAAAATGAGATTAAGTTAAAAAAAAAAATTAAAGCTAAAGCTCAAGGGAAATGCTTTTGACTTTCACACCCTCTGAAAGAGTGCTCTCCTGTGCCAGGTGTGACAGCCCAGGATGTCTGCCCTGATACCTCCCGCAGGGCTGCGGGATGGGGCGAGGTTGCAAAGAAAGCTGGGGAAAGGAGATGCCTGAGAAACTGCCTTCCACCCAGAGGCTGGGTGACAGCACAGATAATGATGAGTGCCAACAAGTCAGTTAAAGGAAACCCCCAGATTCATGTGCATAAATTGCCAGCCTTTGAATTCAACATTCAGGACAAGAGTAATAACCTTTTAACTTGAAAGCTGCCTGAGGATTTTTCCTTTTCAAGCAAATGAGGTTGAAAAGTTAAGGTTTAAATGGAGAAAGACTGTCAGGGAATTCTCAGTCATTATGCTGTTTCTCAGCAGTTCCAACTCGGTCTTTAGGACCATGCAATGGAATCCTAAGAACGCCACTCACAGAGGCCACCTGCCCACCAAGAGGGCAAGAGGAAGGAAGAAAAGGCGGTGGGTGTGAAAGGGATTTCCCTGTATGGAAATATTGGTGAAACATCTCCATGCCAAGAAAAGAAATAGGAAGAGAAATATCCTGAACAAATGAACAGAGTTCACCTGTCACTCTCAGCCCACAGCTGACAATGCAAATGCAGCAGAGACAACCCCACGCTGAAGACACGCTCGGAGAGATGACGCCGTCGGAGGAGAGATGGGTTCTCTTTTGTCTCTTGAGACTCACGTCCCTGGAATACCAGGCGGAGGCTGCTGAAACGCCCCACGCAGCCCAGGCTCCTGCCAGCTCTCTCCACCGAGGCAGTGGCCTGCATTTATGTCACTGGAGGTGGCAACTGCACCTGCCCGCTCTCTGACCCTTTTTAAGGTTCTATTCGTGTTAAAATCCCCAGTGAAGAGTGTCCTGCTGACCTGGCCAGTGACACCAGCCAGAGGTGTGTTTTTGCATCTGACAGAGGCTGGCGAGGAGGCAGGGAAGGCAGGCAGCTCTGCTGGCCAGGCGGCGGGAGCCCAGGCACTGCACACTGTGTTCACGCTGTGTCTGCGGCCGCGGGCAGGCACACCCGTCTCTCCTGGTGCATTTCCATGAATGTTCTTTGGTCTCCTTGTCCATTCCCCACCTGAACACGGAGCAGGTCCCGAGTGGGCGCAGAGGACCACGTACTACTCTAAGGGTGTTTGGTCAGAGCCAACCCTGGGGACGATCCAAGAAGCCTCGACAACTATAGCAGAAGCTCAGATGTCTGAACTCTGTAGACCTACACGAGCCAGGCCAGGGCACGATGGCGAGGAGACGGCACTGCCTTCTCTCTGCATCAGCAGCAGGTGCAGAGGGACGCACGACTGCAAAGATCTCAGGCCTGAACTAGACCCGCGTTGCCACCCCCAGACTCTCCTGGCCACTCCTTGGGTTCAGAGGACTCCACAGCTGTGCAGTGTAAAGGTCCTCCCAGTCAAAGGGGCCTCTCTGAGGGCAGGAAACCCAGATCACCTCCCAAAGAGCCATTCCTATCACTGCATCTGTCAGAAGCCAGAACCAGTGGGCGGAAACTGTGGACATGAGGATTTACTATGAATGAGTTGCCTTACATGACTGGGGGCCTGAGCAGGACACCCTACATCCATCCAGAGGGCAGGCCATTGTACCCAGAGGCTGCACAGGGAAGGCAGATCCAGAGAAAGGACCAGCTGCCACCCAGGGAACGGAGAGGGCTGTGGGTTGGTGAGGCTGGCTCCCAGGACAGGGAAGGAGGGAGTTGAGAGGGAAGCTGCTACCAGTGGCAAAGAACAGCACTGTCAAAGGCACAAGAACCCCAGCATCGTGCTGGAGAGGTGGCACCACATCACTGAAGATGAGGGTGTGTCTCGAGTGGCAGGTGGTCTGGCAGGAGGAAGGTGCACAGGTGGGGTCTGAGACTCTGAGACATGCAGCAAGCATGGGGTGTCCAGCTCCCTCAGTAATAGAGTAGCAGAGGATGGCAGGCCAGAGAGGAGGCAGACACAGAGTTACTCCAGGACAATTTATCTATGGCAGTTAGTTCACTTTCCTATTCATCTGCAAACACTTGCTAAGTATCTTTTTGGTGCCAGGTATAACACTCGTGAATGAGGCTACAAATACAAACAGTCGGAGCTCGCAGACAGCTGCAGACACTCTTGACAATCCGCTTGTTGAGTGACTTGGTGGATGTAGGTGCTCAGTACTGTGCGACCCAGAAGGCAAGCAAGGCCTGCACCGGGAAGCACAGAATCATCAAGGAGAAGGTGCTGAGGTAGGGATGGAGAAAGGCTTTGAAGCCTCCTTGGAGCTCTGTTTTGTGAGTTCTGGGCCTCCAAGGCAGAAGCTGGAAACTCACTTTTGCCACCTCCATTGCAGTTAGAACAGGCATGGGCTCCTCCAATCAGACACACCTGCTCCAGAGGCCCGTCTGGAGAATGTGGAGGAGAGGTGTGACAAGGCATACTCAAGAGCAGGGTGGCAGAAGTCCCTGGACTCAGTAGCCAGCGTGGGGGCAGGGATCCTGAGCACTCATGCCAAGCTGCAAAAGCTGGGGGCTTGTGGGCAGCCCCCCATTCCCATTGTGCAGTATAGAAATTCTCAGAAATTCCAAAAACTATGTACTATCCCTAGATAAACTCCTTTTCATCTTAAACTAACTAAAATAGGTTCTGTTCACTGCAACTGTTGTTTGAAATGCTGATACCACCATGTGCATTACAAACAGAATGATTTCCACTAAAGGACTAGGAATAAAATCAGTACCTTCGAAACCAATTGATGGGTGGGGAGATGTGATGTATCAGTCTAAAGAAGTCAGGAAATGATAGTGAAAAGAAAAAGAATTAGCAAGGAAAAAGCATTAAAAAATGAAATGATGGTAATGAAATGATGGTAATTAGTTCAAGTCGATAAGTCATCACGATAAATGTAAAAATGTTAAACTATTCTCTTAAAAAACAAAGATTATCTGCTTTGAATTTTAAAAATCGACTTGCATTCTGCTTAAAAATGCAAATGGAAAAAGGATTTTTAAAAAAACAATAAATAAATAAAGGACTGGAAAAAGATAAACCTGGCAGAGGCTCAGCGCAGAGATGGAGACCTCATGCAAGGTAAAAGAAACCAGCCACTGTGAAGTTACTGGATAATGAACCTTTAACATCTAATACAATCACAAAGTAAACGATGCAAAAATGTGCTGAAGTGCAAGGAGGAACAAACTAATTAACAAAGTTCTCTGCTATATCAAAACAGATAGATTGAAAAGAAATAAGTGAATCTAGAGAGGATAACAACACAATGACATGCTTATGTATGTTAATGCTCACATGATATGATCATTCTATATGTATGTTAACTGCTCACATACACTGAGAACATTTGAACATTTTATCTTCTTTGCCACAGGATTTCCTTTTTGCTTATTTTGTAAGGAACAAAATATTATAAACAAATGTGAGGCTCCTTTCCTCCCTCAGGACCCAGGATTGTTTTCATCCTTCCCTCTCCTCAGGGAGCTGCCTTCATGAATTTGAGTCATAACCACCTACACATGGGCCCACTGTGGGAGGAGCTAGGGCAGGATCCTGGCTCCTGTGTTGTCAGCAGAGGCAGAAGCCAAACACGGAGTGACCAAAGCAGCCGCAGTGTGCAGAAGCTGACACGCAGCTTTTTAGGCGTGCAGCTGGAGAAAAACAGCCACATGGTAAGTCAGATGACATTTCAGGGATTTCTAAGCACGAAATCCTATAGACCATATCCTCTAACCACCTGCAACGGAAACCAGGCTCTCAAAGAAGAAACAGCTGTACTCCCATTTTCACTGTAGCATTATTCAGAATAGCCAAGATACGGGAAAAACTTGCATGTCCACTGATGGACATGTGGATAAAGAAAATGTGGTATATGAATATATATGCAATGAAAGGCGGTTCGGGCTTAAAAGGGCAGAAAATCCTGCTATTTGTGACACCATGGATGAACGCAGAGGGCATTCTGCCATGTGAGATAAGCGAGTCACAGAGGGAGCAATACTGCCTGATTCCATCGTGTGCGGAATCTAAAATCGTCACACTCGTGGAAGCAGAGAGTAGAATGGTGGCTGTCGAGGATGGAGGGAGGGGGATGGGCAGAGGCTGCTGAATGGGTCGAGTTTCAGTTATCCCAGCCAGGTACGTTCCAGAGACCGTGGTAGGACACAGTGCCTAGCGTTAATATGGTATTATGCACTTCAAAGTGTATTAAGAAGGCAGACGGGTGTTAAGTTTACCATGAAGCATACATACATACACATAAGCACATGTATGGAGATGATGCACGCGTTCGGTACCTCGATTGTGGTGACAGTATCACAGGTATACACATATGTCCAAATTCATGAAAACTTACACATTCAATAGGTGCAGATTTTTGTCAATGACTTCAATACAGCTTTTTAAAAAAGCGGTAAAAAGACACTCAAAGGAGGGGAGAAGGGAGTGAGGGAAAGTGGAGAGACCACGGTGCCCACCCACCTCGCAGATCCCTGCTCCAGGGAAGGGCCGCGTGTCCCCTTCCCACCCAAGGATTGCGACCGTTGCCGTGTGTGCCACTTCCAGCCTGAGGCAGCAAACCCCAGTGGCTCCCCATGTCCCTCCCATGATGCGGCCACTGCAGATGCCTCATGCTGGCATGGCACAGTCACTCAGGGGAGATGCATGGGCTCTGAAGAGCTGCGTGTCCACCTCTGCGCCCTGTGGCCGCTGTGGTCACGTTGTATGTGGCTTCCGCCCCTGTGGACACACA
>NC_045439.1:162522653-162524054 GCF_002776525.5 Piliocolobus tephrosceles
GCCGCTGTGGTCACGTTGTATGTGGCTTCCGCCCCTGTGGACACACAGGAGTCAGCGTCCTACCCTCAGCACCCCCACAGCGGCCACTGCAGAGACAGATGGGACCCACATTCAGGAGGGCAGAGATGGTCCTGAGGCTCCAGGGGAAGAACAGAGAGATGCCTGTTTATCTGCAATGTTGTATTTCTTAATAAAACAAACAAGAAATTCCAAGGCAAAGAGGATAAAACGTTGACACCTTCTCGCTTCGGGTGGTGAACATACGGTATTTGTCTTACTATTGTCTCTGATTCCATTTTTTTAAGGTAAATTTTAAGTAGTCACTACAATTTATGGAACAAAACTGTGAAAGTGTCCTATTCTTAGAAAAAGGAACAACCTAAATCACCAATGCTAGGGCTCTTCAAATTCAGTCCCAGAAAGGATCTGGGTCCAAACGTCAGAGCTCCCCAGAAGGTGGGGTTGAGCTGTGAGCGCAGGGCCGGAAGCAAGCACTGACGGACGCTGTGTCGGGGTCCTGTGCTCGGGCCGCGCCTGTGGCCTCGCTGGCTGGGACAGTGCGGACTCTCCTGCAAACTGTGTTTCCCTGGAGAACAGGACGAACGCACAAGCTGAAGCTGAGGACCGGTAAGGGCCGCCCTGCCAGAAGGCGTCAGCCTGCCTGGGGCTCCGGGAGAGGTGGAGCCGGCTGGGCCACAGCTGGGACATTTGACCACAGCCGCAAGACTTCCCCAGTTTGGAATTTCACCAAAAAATAACAACAGCCACCGAGTTAGTTCAGGATTACCACATCCAGACCTTGGAAGGCAACTAGAGGGTCAACCTAGGCAGAAACTAAATTCCAGGCTGCAAGCCAGGGAGGCAGGTTCCCAGGTCCGCCTAAGGTCAGTGCTGCATGAGCCCGGCCTGCCCTTTTCCCCACACAGCCAGGCCTGCTGCTCCAGTCCGGGGGTGCCATTGTTCAGAATACGATACAGGGTGGTGGGATGTCTTGGGATCCCACAGGCTGTTCCCTGCGGGGAGCGGGGAGGCCCTCAGAGTCAGAAGAACAGAGGGCTCTCCCCTGTCCTGTATCCTGCCATGGGGAGTGCTCACCATGCTTCTGGCCTGTTCCCTGCACACCTGGGACGGCCTCAAGTGTTTGTGAGAGGACCCCAGTGACTTGTGTGCAAGCCCCTAGGCCTACCTTTACTTTGCCACACCTGGGTTCCCAGTTCCTGCCCTGAACCAAGCAATCAATGCCGGCAGAAGTCACACCAGAAACAGGCTCATCTGTCCAACTAAAGGTCTACGATGTGCACTTCCAGTCCTGGCTGGGGCTCAAGACCACACAGAGAATGAAAGATCTTGCCCAGGCCAAGCACTAGGAGACACACAGGCTGGTTAGAACAGCTTCTGATC
>NC_045439.1:162524154-162528326 GCF_002776525.5 Piliocolobus tephrosceles
GGGAAGGAGGAAGGAAGGAAGGAGAGAGAAAGAAAGAAAAGAAAAGAGAAGGCCGGGCACGGTGGCTCAAGCCTGTAATCCCAGCACTTTGGGAGGCCGAGATGGGCAGATCACGAGGTCAGGAGATCGAGACCATCCTGGCTAACACGGTGAAACCCCGTCTCTACTAAAAAATACAAAAATCTAGCCGGGCGAGGTGGCGGGCGCCTGTAGTCCCAGCTACTCGGGAGGCTGAGGCAGGAGAATGGCGTAAACCCGGGAGGCGGAGCTTGCAGTGAGCTGAGATCCGGCCACTGCACTCCAGCCTGGGCGACAGAGCGAGACTCCGTCTCAAAAAAGAAAAGAAAAGAAGGAAGGAAGGAAGGCAGACAGACAAGACAAGACAGTGTTTTCTGGGAGGGGTGGCAGCTCTCAGTGGCGTTGATCCCAAGACCACCAGTCACCCCAGGACGTGCCGTCCACAGCAGCTGCAGAGCCTCGGCTCCCCGCCTGCAGTCTGGGCTCTCGGCACTCTCCGCCCAGCTGTCCCGGGCTCTGCTCACTTTTGTCCTCTAAAAGTGGAGCAAAGGAGCAGGCTTCATCCTCTGCTGCCTTAGGAAGGGAGGGTGAGCCCCAGGCTATGTCCAGGCTGAAGCTGAGCCCTCAACATGGAGACATGCGACTCACCATGGTAGCGGTGAATGGGATGTTGTCAATCAGGGACGAGGCCAGGGCTGAGACCCACACCACCAGGACGATGGCGGCCGTGAGGCGCTGCTCCTCTGGGACCATCTGGAAGGAGGAGAATAGCAGCTGCGTGTTCCATCACGTGCACTTAGGGTCAGATTCCACCAGCCGGGAGACTCAGAGGGGCCCGAGGGTGTTAGTCCTTCCTCACCCATCACAAGACCAAGGCAGACACAGGTGTGCAAGCCAGGGCCCCACCCACACCAGGAGCCTCCGCTGGGTTTCTACCAGCAACGCCCAGCCATGCCCAGGCCTGCCAGCCCCTGGAGGGGGAGGCAGAGTGACCCTGCCCCTCGTCCGTGTGTGGTGGCTGCGCACACTGGTCACACTGACCGATGGCCTGGCAGACCACTGAGGCTGGGGTGCCTGCCGCACTCATTTACTGAGGCTGGTGTCGATCCCGCTCCTTCTCAGACAGGCTTTAAATAAAGTTAAAAGCAAAATAGCAAGTATCTGTAATTATATATTCTTTGGAAAAAGTCTCCCTTCATCTCTGGGTGGCACAGGATAGAACAGGTTCCCTGCTGTGCCTTTTTACATAATTAATGTGACCTGTTCTTACCAGAAATTTTTTTTTTTTCCCACAAAATCAAAGAACAGTGGCTGGAGTACCCTCTATTATAGCATTTATTTTACCTTTATTAGCAAAGCAGTTTGTTCTCCAACATATTCGATTAAGTGGAGATGTGCCAATGCCTAGAAGAAAGGATGTGTGATGAGAATCAGTTTAAAACAGAAAATATATGCAAGATTAAAAAAAAGTCTTGAAAAGACGTGAACATAAGGTAGGCCCCGACTCCTGCTTCTTATAAAAGATCAGATGCAAAGACACAGTCTATAAATAATTTACTATCATATATGCACAATGAAGGTTCACGGAGAAAAAGTCCAACAACAGTGGCAGAAATCCCTCACTGATCTGAGTTAATGTCCATGTTAAATTTAAATCCGAACGGAAGACTCTCTTTAAGACCTGTGTAAAGATACTGTTCAATCGTACATCATGAAATACCACTCCATATAGGTCTTTCAAGTAAGTGGCATTTCCAATTTCTTTTTAAAGTTAAACATCACAGAGTTTTAAAAGAATTTTTTAATGTAGTTTTTATAATCTTCAAAGAAAGGAAGGAAAAGTCTATTGAACTGGCACATGTAACTATTTTCACCGTACTAGGCAGATTCAGAAAACTGGACCCAGGGAAAGGCCGGAAAGAGTAGTAGAGAGAAGGTGAGGCACAGGAGCCTTCTGCCCAGGCTGCCAAGGTCCCGCGCAGGGACGCCCAGAGGCTGGCGACCGAGACACCGTGGGAGGTCACCGGAAGGCAACAGTACGTACCGGTGGCTCAGCTGCCCAGCACCTCTGTGGGTGTGGCCTCTTCACTGTGATTCGATCATGCTGAAAGACTGCAAATATTAGAAACAGCAGCTTATCTGTGCTTTTTTTTTAAAATTTTTTAATTTTTTTGTTTTTGTTTTTGAGACAGTTTTGCTCTATTGCTCAGGCTGGAGTGCAGTGATGTGATCTTGGTTCACTGCAACCTCTACCTCCTGGGTTCCAGCGATTCTCCTGCCTCGACCTCACGAGTAGCTGGGATTACAGGCGCCCACCACCACACCTGGCTTGTTTTCATATTTTTAGTAGAGACAGGGTTTCGCCATGTTGGCCAGGCTGGTCTCGAACTCCTGACCTCAGGTGATCTGCCTGCCTTGGCCTCCCAAAGCGCTGGTATTTTAGGCGTGAGCCACTGTGCCCGGCCAGCTTGTCCTTGTTTAAATCAAGCTTAAGAATCTCAATCTGCATGTACAGTTGGTAGCTGACCTTCATTTAAAAGCCATGGAGCCCAAATGTTGGGTCTTCAATCATAATTCTCCATCAAGTTTGCTGTTATATCAACTAAGTGATAAGGAGAATCACTTCAGAGCAGCGTTTCTCACCCTGGCCCTGCTAATTTAGAGCCAGATCGTTCTTTGCTCTGGGGCTGGCCTGTGGCCCTGCTAATTTAGAGCCAGATCGTTCTCTGCTCTGGGGCTGGCCTGTGCATTATAAGATGCTGCACAGCAGCCCTGGCCTGGCCACACTCGATGCCAGTGGCACCTCACCACCACCAGCGTGACGGCCAAAGATGTCTCCAGACACAGCCACCGTCCTCTCTCTGGGGGAGTAAAATCACCCCGTTAAGAACCAGTGTACCCTGGGGGGTAAAATCACCCACTGTTAAAGAAAGAAAAATGTATCATAATCTAAATGTTATTAAATGAAACTTTAAAGCTGAAAATATGTTGAATGTAGCTATACCTTTTGTTTTGTTTGACATCATCAGTTGAAAGAAAAATCAGAGGCCTAAAGCAGCTTAAAATGTTCTGCCAAATGCCAAATAGAGATGGTTCTACCTGTATATGCCTCACACACACACACAGTATGGTGTGCACAACTTGACGTGTACCTATAGACATTTTTATTTACATATTTAGTGTCATATAATTATCCTAAATACCATGGTCCGAGTTATGTAGTGTAAGAAGACAAAATAAAGTAAAATCTTCAAAAAACTTGAATATTGCACCTAATAACTCAGCTCAAAATAACTGATCTCTTAATTTTTTTTAAAAAAAAGTCAAAATATGAAGAAACTACAAATACACTCTTTTACAAAATGAAGTAATTATCTAGCACATCCCTATGTACCAAGCCTAACACTGTAGGTATATAATGTGTATTTTACAGTATGCAAAGTTTACGTACAGGTGAAGATTATACTCATTACTTGTCTCCTTCATCAGCTTATACAGTGAAAAGATGATCATGTAGTGTAAGTCAGGATGTGAAACATCATTAGTCTGTCACAGAAATGCCTATTCAGCAATGACCTGACATCCTTGTCCCACTGAAATAAGCCAATACCATAACTCATTGCTACCACTTCTTTCAAAATGATAAACTAGGAGGTCTGAGAGTCCCTTCTTCAGCCAAACAAATGGACCCTATAGATAAAACACACTTTTAACACCTTCTAGATTAGCAAGACAATGTATGGCTTTCCAAGCAATCTCTCCCCATGAAAATGTTCCTGCAGCTGTCTAGGAGCCGCAAGACTTGAGTGGCACAGGGTGGAACTGCCTCAAAGCTCGAGGCTGATCAAGCACTGAAGTCAGAGGAGGTGTGAATGCCTGTGAGGTTGCAGGCTCCACTAAGATTTCTCATATTGAGCTAAGATCCTTGAAATGCACTAAAATTATTCCCTGGCATCCAGCAGAAGCAGACACAGCAGTTTCTGGAGGAAAGCATCCCGCCTGCAGGCCCTCAGGAATCCCACAGAATAAGATGAAATGATGAGATTATAGTCTTGGATCTCTAGGGACACAGAAGACAAGCAGCATGAATGACAGCAGAAACAACCAAAACAGATTTAGCCAGACCCCACAACTGCGTGGATGAGAATTCATAG
>NC_045439.1:162528336-162655161 GCF_002776525.5 Piliocolobus tephrosceles
TTCATAGATACCGAATATAAACAGATTTAGCCAGACCCCACAACTGCATGGATGAGAATTCATAGATACCAAATACAGAAGAGGAATTTTGCTTAAAGAAATTAGGGGTTGAAGAGTGTAAAAGTACCAATGAACACGGGCCCTCGATGAGTTATGAATGAAGGCCGGCATCTCCAGATGACATTAAACCACTAAAAATACTAAAAGAGTGAGTATATAACTGCCAGGAAAGGGGAAATAGAATTTTAAATAATTCTCAATCAAATTAAATAGTCAAAAATTGGCTAATCAAGAAAACTAAGGTAATAAATCATAATAGAAATTTAAAATAATTTTGAATAGATAAAATGTAAATACAATCAAAATGCACATGAAAACTTGAGGGATGCAGCTAAAAGGAAATTTATAGTCAAATATACACAATGGGAAATACGAAGCATGAATATCAAAAGCTAAGTATCCATCTTTGTAAGTGAAGAAAATAACAACAAATTGAACCCAAAAAAGTGAAGAGAAAATGACAATTTTAAGTAGAAAGTGGGAAAGAGAGTCACCAAAAACAACAATGAAAAAAGAGATCATCACTACAAAGATACTACAATAAACAGATAATGGAGTAAAACTACAAATCAACTCTAGCATTATTTTTGCTTTTATACAGATACCCAGTTGATTCAGCACCATTTGTTGAAAAAATGTTTTCTTTCCTAAATGAATTGCTTTGCCACTATGGTTTAAAATCAGTTGTATATTTAAAAAACACGTAACACATATACAGAGCCCATTTCCGGACTCTCCGTTCTGTTCCACCAATCTGCATCTATCTTCTGTCAGTACTACAGTCTTGATTGCTATAGCTTCGGAGTAAGTCAAGAAATCAGGTAAGTGCTCCAAAAGTTGTCCTTTTGGGGGAAAAAAAATGCTTTAGCTATTTGAATTTAGCCCTTGAATGTCTACATAAATTGTATAATTAGCTTGTCATTCTCTGCAGAAAAACCTAGTTCAATTTTTCTTAGAATTGTGCTTAAATCTGTAAGTCAATGTGGGAAGAACTGCACACCGAACAACACTGAGTCTTCTGATCTATGGACAGACTGTATCTCTTCATTAGGTCTTTAGATCTTTTACAAAAATTTCTTTTCAAAATATCTCGGTAATTTTTGTTACAGGAATCTTGAGCACACTTTTTTTTAAAGATTTATTCCTAGGTTTTTTAGGCTTTTGGTATCATTATAAATGCAATTATTCCTTAAATATTTTCCAATTATGTGCCGCTAGTATATGATAATATATTGATTTTTGATACTGATCTTGTATCTTCTGACCTAGCTAAATTTATATATTAGTTCTGGTAGTACTGGGTTTTTTGTAGACTACCTGAGATTTTCTACATAAACAATCATATAGCCTGTAAACAAGAACAGTTTTACTTCTCTCATTTTCATTTTTCTGCCATTTATTTCTTTATATTGTCATGTTACAAGAAGTAGGTTCTTCAGTACATTGTCTGTTGAATGGAGAAGGTGACTGCCTTGCTGCCAATCTCATGGAAAAACAGTAAGTTTTTCACCATGAAGTATAAGGTTGGCTCCAGGTTTTTCAAAAACGCCTTTCATCAATTTGAGAATTCATGGTTTGCTCTCAAATGCTCTTTCTGCATCTATTGAAATGATCATATGGTTTTTCTCCTGCATTCTGTTAATATGGAAAATTATACTAATTATTGAATGTTAAATCAACCTTGGATTTCTGGAATAAACTTTTTTTATTATGCTGTACTATTTTATATACCATAACATTTGATTTGATATCTTGCTTGGATCTATGTGACTGGGAGATGTTGATCTGTAATTTTCTTTTCACATAATACATTTGTCTTAATACCAGGGTAATACTAGACCTACAAAATAAGTGGGGAACTGTCCCCCACCTCCATTATTACTCAGTGTTTGAGAAGATTAAACAGAGAAGCCATTTGTGTTTGGACTTTTCCTTGTGTAAATAATTTTAATTACTAATTCAGCTGCTTTATTGATATAATTCTATTCAGGTTTTCTATTAAAACTTGAGTCCATTTTGGTAAGTTGTATTTTTTACGGAACTATTCCATTTCATGTAGGTTGTTGAATTTGTTGGTATAAATTTGTTAACAGATTATCTTATTTTTTAATTCCTGTAGGGTTTGTGTTGGTCACCTCTCGTTTCTTGATCATACTGGTGATGTGTGTTCAATTGTTTCTTTTCAAATAACCAGCTTTTTGGCTGAGTGGGCTTTTTTTTTCCTGCATTGTCTGTTTCCTACTTTGTTGATCCTGATCTTATCGTTATTAGTTTCTTCTTCCTATGTATTTTAGTTTTACTTTCCATTCCAGCTTCTTAAAGTAGAACATTAGATAGCTGATTTTAGATCTTTCTTACCTTCTGTTGTATTTCATCTACAAGTTTCCCTCTAAGCTAACTTTAGCTGCACTCAAAAATTTTTTACATATTTTCAACAACATTTTACTTTGTGATACTATCTTATTCCCTTGTGATTTCATCTTTGACTCATGACTTAACTAGAGTGTATTTTTGACTTCCCAGACATTGACGTTTTCCCAGGCTGTACTGATTTCTAACTTAAATTTGTTGTGGTCAGAGCACGTAATCCTTATGATGCAATATTATAATATTGGTGAATGGACCATGTATACATGAAAAGATTGAATTCTGTGGTTGTTGGATATAGTGTTCTACAAATGTCAATTGAATCAAGGTGGTTGATAATGTTATTCATAGCTTCTATGGCTTTCCTGATTTTTTTTTTTTTTTTTTTTTGTCTAGGTATTCTATCAATTTCTGAACAGTGATAAAATCTTCTATGATTCTGGAATTGTCTATTTTGTTTTACTTTAGTGAATCAATTGCATCTTGAGTATCTACCAGGGACATTCATAATTGTTATATCTTCCTTACAATCTGTCTCATTTATTATTAAATGTCCCTCATTATGTCCTATTATGTGTATTGAAGTTTACTCCTGTGCCACTTTGGCCTTTTATGCTTATTATTTGCATGCCATGTATTTTTCCATTCATTTACTTTCAACGTATCTCTATACTTAATGGAAAAGTATGTCTCATATCATTGCTCAGCCTTTCAGCTAAGATCAAGGGTAAAAGTATGTCTCTTACGAGCAGCATATATTACAGCCTTACTTCCTTATCTGCTTTCTCAATATTTTCCTCTTAATGGGAATGTTTGCAGTTAACATAATTATTGATATAGTTGTATTCAGGTCAAAAAAATTATCATTTATTTTGTTTGTCTCTTCTTTTTTTATTCATTTCTGTGCCCATTTTCTTGCTTTCTTTTGGGTTACTTGAATACTATTTTATTTTCATCAGTTGGCTTTTAATAAGTATTAAATATTATTAATAATTTTTATTTTTAGTACTTACTCCATGAATTAAAATATAGATATGTAACTTCTTTAGAGCCTAAAGTTTTATTGCATCAAGTAAAATGTACAAGCTTTGAAATGATGTAAGTCACTTTACCTCTCCCATTTCCTCTTATGGTATAGTTTACATCTTGTGGTATATATTGTATATATTACACCTTATGGTATATGTTACAGCTATATACTTAAAACTCCCACCAGACAATATTATAATTTATACTTTCAACCATCAAACCTATTTTGAAGAACTTAAGAGGGAAAAAAGTTATCTTTTACACTGACCTACTTTTACCATTTCTGCTGTTCTTCATCCCTAAAGATCTAATTTCTCTGTAGTATCATTTTTGCTTCATCCTGGAGAAATTCCATCAGCATGTCTTATAGAGCAGGTCTCCTGGAAATGAATTCCAGTTATTTCTTCATCTGAGAATGTCTCTCTTTTTCCCTTTATTCCTGAATGATTATTACACTAGATACAGAATTCTGTCTTTAAAGTTCTTTTCTTTCAGCACTTAAAGAAGGTGCTCCACTATCTACTCGCCTCCAGGATTTCTGATGAGAAATTTGCAGTCATTCAAATCCTAGTACCTTGTATGCAATGTATCACTCTTCTCTCACTGTTTTTTTTTTTTTTTTTTTCAGTTTTCTTATTTTTCTTATTTTCAGTTTTTTTCAAATTTTTTCTTATTTTCAGTTTTCAGCACTATGATTATGATGTGTCCAGGCATGTTTTCCTTTATTTCATCCTGTGTTTTCACTGAATTTCATGAAATTGTAAATGTGTCTTTGCAAGATTGATAATTCTCTGTCATTACCTCTTCAAATATCTTTTTCTCTTAATCTCTTGCTCCTCTTCTGTGAAGCTCCAATTGTTTTTAACATTTGGAAATATTTATTATTTTTTAAATTTAAGTTCCGGGACACATGTGCAGGAAGTACAGGTTTGTTACATAGGTAAACGTCTGCCATGGTAGTTTGCTGCACCTATCAACCCATCACTGAGGTATTAAGCCCCACATGCATTAGCTATTTATCCTGATGTTCTCCCTCCCCCTTTTCCCCCTTGACAGGATCCAGTGTGGGTTGTTCCCCTCCCTCTATCCATTGTTCTCATTGTTCAGCTCCCACTTATAAATGAGAACATGCAGAGTGTGGTTTTCTGTTCCTGTGCTAACTTGCTGAAGATGACAGTTTCCAGCTCCATCATGTCCCTTCAAAGGACATGACCTTGTTTCTTTTCATGGCTGCAGAGTATTCCATGGTGTATACATACCACATTGTCTTTATCCAGGCTATCATTGTAGGGCATTTGGGTTGATTCCATGTCTTTGCTATTGTGAATAGTGCTGCAATGAACATATACATGCATGTATCTTTAGAGAAGAATGATTTCTCTGCCTTTGAGTATATACCCAGCAATGGGATTGCTGGGTTAAATTGTATTTTGGGCCCTAGGTCTCTGAGGAATCACCACACTGTCTTCCATAATTGTTGAACTACTTTACATTTACACCAACAGTGTAAAAGCATTTCTATTTCTCCACAGCCTCATCAGTGTCTGTTCTTTCTTGACTTTTTAATAATTGCCATCCTGACTGATGTGAGACCTCATTGTGGTTTTGCTTTGCATTTGTCTAATAATTAGTGATGTTGAGATCTTTTTCTTAAGTTTGTTGGTTGCATGAATGTCTTCTTTTGAGAAGTGTCTGTTCATGTCCTTTGCCCACTTTTTAATGTGGTTGTTGGTTTTTTTATTGTAAATTTGTTTAAGTTCCTTATAGATTCTGGATATTAGACCTTTGTCAGATGGATAGAGTGCAAAAATTTTCTCCCATTCTGTAGGTTGTCCGTTCATTCTGGTGACAGTTTCTTTTGCTGTGCAGAAGCTCTTTAGTTTAATTAGATCCCATTTGTCAACTTTTGCTTTTGTTGCAATTGTTTTTGACATTTTTGTCATGAAATCTATGTTTGTGTCTATGTCCTGAATGGTATTGCCTAGATTTTCTTCTAGGGTTTTTATAATTCTGGGTTTTATATTTAAGTCTTTAATCCATCTTGAGTTAATTTTTCTATAAGGTGTAAGGAAGAGGTCCAGTTTCAATTTTCTGCATGTGGCTGGCCAGTTTTCCCAGCACCATTTATTAAATAGGGAATCCTATCCCCATTGCTTGTTTTTGTCAGGTTTGCTGAAGATCAGATGGTTGTAGATGTGCAGTCTTATTTCTGAGATCTTTATTCTGTTCCATTGGTCTGTGTGTCTGTTTTTGTGCCAGTACCATGCTGTTTTGGTTACTGTAGCCTGGTGGTATGGTTTGAAATTGGGCAGCATGATGCCTCCAGCTTTGTTCTTTTTGCTTAGGATTATCTTGGCTATACGGGCTCATTTTTGGTTCCATTTTAATTTTAAAGTAGTCTTTTCCAATTCTGTGAAGAATGTCAATGGTAGTTTAATGGGAATAGCATTGAATCTATAAATTACTTTGGGCAGTATAGCCATTTTCACAATATTGATTCTTCTTCCTATCCATGAGCATGGTATGTTTTTCCATTTCTTTTTTTTCCTTGAGCAGTGATTTGTAGTTCTTAAAGAAGTCCTTCACTTCTCTTGTTAGCTGTATTCCTAGGTATTTTTTTCTCTTCGTAGCAATTGTGAATGGGAGTTCATTCATGATTTCACTCTCTGCTTGTGTATTGTTGGTGTATAGGAATACCTGCAATTTTTGCACATTGTTTTTGTATCCTGAGACTTTGCTGAAGTTGTTTATCAGTTTAAGAAGCTTTTGGACTGACAAGATGGGGTTTTCTAGATATAGGATCATGTCATCTGCAAACAGAGACAGTTGGACTTCTCTCTTCCTATTTGAATACCCTTTATTTCTTTCTCTTGCCTGATTGCCCTGGCCAGAACTTCCAATACTATGTTGAATAGGAGTGGTGAGAGAGTGCATCCTTGTCATATGTTGGTTTTCAATGGGAATGCTTCCAGCTTTTGCCCCTTCAGTATGATACTGGCTGTGGGTTTGTCATAAATGATTCTTACTATTTTATGATAAGAATCACATCTAGTTTATTCAATACCTAGTTTTTTGAGAGCTTTTAACATGAAAGGATGTTGAACTCTATCGAAGGCCTTTTTTGTGTCTACTGAGATAATCATGTGGTTTTTATCTTTAGTTCTATTTATGTGATGGATTACGTTTATTGATTTGCGTATGTTGAACCAGCCTTTCACCCCAAGGATGAAGCAGACTTGATCATGGTGGATAAGCTTTTTGATGTGCTGCAGGATTCAATTTGCCTGTATTTTATTGAGGATTTTTGCATTGATGTTCATCAGGGATATTGGCCTGAAGTTTTCTTTTGTTGTTGTATCTCTGCCAGGTTTTGGTATCAGGATGATGCTGGCCTCATAAAATTAGTTAGAGAGAAGTCCCTCCTTTTCAATTGCTTGGAATTGTTTCAGAAGAAATGGTACCAGCTCCTCTTTGTACCTCTGGTAGAATTCAGCTGTAAATCCTCTGATCCTGGACTTTTTATTATGAGTAGGCTGTTAAATATTCATTACTGCCTCAATTTCAGAACTTGCTATTGGTCTATTCAGGGATTCAACTTCTTCTGGGTTCAGTCCTGGGAGGGTGTATGTGTACAGGAATTTATCCATTTCTTCTAGATTTTCTAGTTTATTTGCATAGAGATGTTTATAGTATTCTCTGATGGTTGTTTGTATTTCTGTGGGGTCAGTGGTGATATCCCCTTTATCATTTTTTATTATGCCTATTTGATTCTTCTCTCTTTTCTTCTTTACTAGTCTAGCTAGCGGTCTACCTATCCTATTGATTTTTTCAAAAAACCAACTCCTAGATTCATTGATTATTTGAAGGGTTTTTCGTGTCTCTAGCTCCTTTAGCTTCACTCTGATCTTGTTTTTTTATTGTCTTCTGCTAGCTTTGGGGTTTGTTTGCTCTTGGTTCTCCAGTTCTTTTAGTTGTGATCTTAGGGTGTTGATTTGAGATCTTTCTAGCTTTCTGATCCGGGCATTTGGTGCTGTAAATTTCCCTCTTACCACTGCTTTAGCTGCATCCCAGAGGTTTTCTTTGTTCCCTTTGGTTTCAAAGAACTTCTTGATTTCTGCCTTCATTTCATTATCTACCCAGGAGTCATTCAGGAGAAGGTTGTTCAGTTTCCATGTAGTTGTGTGGTTTTGAGCGAGTTTCTTATTCTTTAGTGAAACTCCAATTTTTGGTCTTGTTCCACAGCTTTAGGAACTCTAGCAATGCAAAAAAAATTTTTGTCTAAGTTCTTTAGATTGGATAATTTATATTGGTCTATTTCAGTTCACTGACTCTTTCCTCTGTCATAGTCATTCCACTACTGAACTCATCAACTCTTTTTTATTTAAGGTGTTGTAGTTTTAATTTCTAATCTTTGTATTAGATTTTCTGGTATAATTCCTATTCTCCCCTTAGAATGTTCATCCTTTCATTCATTTCAAGTGCATTTTCTTTACCTCATTGATCATAGTTATGAAAGCTACTTTAAATTCTTTGGTCACTGCAATATCTGGGTCCTCTCAGGTTTGGTATCTGATGACTGTCATTTTCCCTTAGAAATTTATAACATATTTTCTTATTCATTGTACACTGAGTCCTTTGGTACTGTCTCCTGGATACTGTCAATGTTAAAATACGTAAACTCTGGATTCTGTTTTAATCTTCTGGAGATTAATTTTTTTAACTTATAAGCTAATTAGCTTCCGACCACAATTTCTGTCGCACTTTCTAAGGGAAGAGGTTCAAATTCAAATTTCCTGTGATCATTCGGGCCTGTTTCACACGTGTATCATCCAATAGTCAGCCACGTGCTTGTGCAGATGGTTCAAATCTCAGTCAAGTTTTCTAAGCCTTGCCATCTTGCTTCATGCCTGCCTAGCATATACACCATTCAAGAGTTAGTCAGAGACCTGTATGGATGGTTCCCACCTCAGTGAGTCATCAGTCAGTCCTCTGGGCCTTTGCTGCGCTGGTTTGAGTCTGTCCCCAGATGGCGTTGTTCTGAAAGTAGGCTGAGGCTAGTGCAAGTTCATGAACAGAACTGGGGGGCTTCTCTGGCTCTCTCTTCTGGGATTCCCCCACACTCCCTGGCCTGCAGGTGCTACTCTGACTCCTCTGGGCCAAAAGATAGGGTTGCTACTGGAGTACGATCTGTCTATGCCACCATGCCACTACATGATGAAAGCTGGCTCTAGGGAGGAATCCAGGAGAGAAGAAAATAGGAAAACCACCCTGAGAGGGTGCCTTCTGTAGTTTTTGACGTTCTTCACAATCTACCTGTTTATATTTTTCAGAGTCCATATGTAGTTGATTTTTGTCCAGTGTTCATTGTAATCAGAGGGAGGTGTGAACTTCGGAGGTTTACACGCCCTTAGCAGACTGGAATTCAACATTCTCTCTCATTATGACACCGGGTTAAAATACTCTTTTTCTGCCAATATCTAAGTTTTAAAATAAATTAAGTCGGCTACTTTTCCTGCGTCCAATCCTCCCCAACTGATCACCTAGGGTCCTGGGACCTCACACCCCCTGCAGAGTCCTCATCAGGGTAAGGGAGATCAGCAAGCATCACACAACTCTGGATAAGGAGGAAAGGGCGCAGGTCTGCCTGCCTCCAGCCAGCATTTGAGAACCTGAACAGTCTCCATGACCATCAGGTGTACCACAGCAGAGGTACAAGCAGGCCGATATCTCAGAAGTCAGGTAGACAGTCCCTGGGATCTCTGGGCTTCCTTTTATCGGATGCCCTGCAGCCTGCCTTTCTGTGCTGATGCTTCCGCTCATGATGTCCTGTTTCATTTTAAAATCACCTCCATCAAAATCTGACCGGAGCAAAAAGAAACACCTGATTTTTTTGAATCTCTAAAACATATTGAAAGTTCTTACATGTTTAATAGCTGACATATTTAGCAATTTTCACAAACATTTCAAATATAATTGAATATTTTAAATGAACTTGACTTACAATATTATCTTTGGAGAATGTCAGAGCAAGGTTAGAAAGACTATCAAAATTAGTAAAAAGCTCATTATAAATCATCTTTGCTGCAGACATTTAAAAATAAAAATGGGCCAGACGTAGTGGCTCACACTTTTGTACTCCCAGCACTTTGGGAAGCCAAGATGGGCGGATCACTTGAGCTCAGGAGATCAAGACCAGCCTGGTCAATGTGGCAATACCTGTCCCTACAAAACAATAAAATTAACCAGGCATGGTGGCGCGCGCCTGTAGTCCCAGCTCTTCCAGAGGCTGAGGTGGGACGATTACTTGGGCCGGGGAGTAGAGGCTGCAGTGAGCTGAAATCATACCACTGCACTCCAGCCTCAGTGACAGGGTGAGACTCTGTTTCAAAATAATAAATAAATAAATAAATAAATAAATAAATAAATAAATAAATACAGGGTGAGACTCTGTTTCAAAATAAATAAATAAATAAATAAAGTAAAAATAAAAATGAAAATGCCTGTGTGTAAATTTTCCTCCAAAATTATGCATGCATCTTCCCAGTAAACTTACTAATGATTCTGTTCGCAAGGCAGCACTTCTTTAAAGACTCAGATACAAGATAAAGCAAGTTAAATGACCCTCATGTTTATATGCCTGGCAGAAAAGCTAGGTGACCACTCTCATTCTAAAAATAAACTTCTTGTTATGTTGTTCTTTCACATCGGTATCAGATCCATTTAGAATCATCTGTAATTTAAAAACTAATCCTATTTTTGTATTCCACGAAAAAGAGACATTAGAAGTGACTTGAATCATTATTGAAAAGCACTAAATAAAAGGAAGAAAATAAAATTTATTTTGGGGGGATTTTGATAGCAATATGTACCTTTTTGTTTAGTTTCATTTTTGTGTTCTCATCTGTTTAGTTTTACTGCTAAGGGAGTGTTTTCTCTTTTTGTTGTTTATTTCCCCAAGGGCAAGAAGAATGAGTCATTAGTGTCTGTGAACTTAGAGACTGCGCAGAGTGGTGGCCGCTCCGCCTCTGTGGGGTAGAGCACATGAGGGCAACCGTGGCCGCTCCGCCTCTGTGGGGTAGAGCACATGAGGGCAACCGTGCTTCCACCAGCATTCCTGCGATTAAGCTTTGCAGTGAGTGAATTTCTTTCGCTCTTTTATATTATGTCATTTCTTGAATCTTAACATTTCTCAAGACAGTTAAGAATATAAAAGTTACATGACTTACGTTATAAGCCCTATAGTTTATGAGGAAAGGTAACTAATATCGAAAAATAACATACATACATCAGAAATGACAGCTAGCCAAGAAGAACTTGGAAGGCAGCAGGGAAGCCTGATTTAGGATTTGGCAAGAGTTATCAACTATTAACATGAAATTATTATAAGCAACCTATAAATTAGAGCCTTTATCCTGCCTATTATTAGCACTAATCTGACTTTCAATGACAGAGTCTTGGCATGGCTAAAGATGTCCCACTGGCAGAGACACAAATAAATCCAGACCCATGGGAAGGCTTTCCAAATCCCCTTCACACCCAAAGGAGGAAATGAACACAAAGGCATGAACAGGCCTGCATGGAGAATTCATCACTTAGGAACCAAGAAATCCCCAAAGCTTCCTAACACCGCTGAGAAATAACAAAGTTGTCTTTTTCTCGTTCTTCTCAGCTTACGATTCTGATTAAAATATCCTCGCAAGAAGCCTTCTTAGATGAATCCATGCGAGAACCACTCTCCCCACAGAACCTGTGAAAATTATGATGAATGACTTACACCACTTGATACATGGTTTCTAAATATAAGTACATGTATTTCAAAAACGTGCAGTCCTCATGAGCCAACATCCCATATTGCTTAGTCTCCATTCACTCCTTTATTTGTTTGATGAGTACTGAGTGCTTACTATGTGGCAGCACTTTCAGGACTACTGAGGATTCCACAGTGACCAAGATAGACACACATTTGCTGATCTCCTAGAGCTTATATTCTGGTGAAGGGAGACAGAGGAAAAGTTTATATATTCATTTATTTGCCACACATATATATTAGAGCATTATTACAATGTGTCATAGATAATACTCTGTTAGAAGGAAAGGAACACAGGAAAGTAGTCAGCAATGATGGAAGAACTCCTTCCGCAGGGCCAGGGAAGGCTGCCCTGAGGATGGATACTTGAGGAGACACTAGAGAGGTGAACCAGCCTCCAGCATGCTTGGGAAGAGCATCCCAGGTAGAGGCGACAAGTACAAATGTACGTTCACCTAGCAAGAAGGCCACTGTGTCTGGGGTCCAGCCCCTGTGGCAGGAAATTATGTGTAAGTGGCAGCTACAGCCAGCTCATTTGTGGCTTTATGAGTCATGGTTGAGGCTCTAGATTTTATTCCAAGTGGAACAAGGACAACATGCTGTTATCAAAAGCACCAAAAGCCCTTTAGGTCTAACTTTTCAACATCCCAAGGAAAAAGAGGAAGCAGTGTCTCATTCAAGGTTCTCAATCCAAAAGCCTGCTGAGAAGCCAACAAAGCTCCTTAATCTCTAGCAGAACCCTGAAATGCATGGCAACTCTTGTTTTACTCCTAGTGTTTATAAAGGCAGGTTTAAATATGATTTTGCAAATTTTTCAGCTAACAAGAGAATGCAACTATTATTTATAACTTAAAACACTGAAAAAATAGACGCAAAGAAACTTTAACAATATACAACATCAGCATATGGGAAGAGGACGTATCAAGGAAATACAATATAGCGAATACAAGGCATAACAGTGAATATTTTAAAATTAGGTCCAATTATATGTTCTCTACTAGAAACAAATTTAAAAAATGACAGAGATTAAAAATAAACAAATGGGCAATTCCAGGGAACTTCCAGTCCAGACAAAATGATAGAGACCCCAAACTCCCTGCTTACTGCTGCCAAGCACACCTATAAACCCTGGGAATAAAGCAAGAGGCAAGTAAAGGAGAATTCGGAAGGGCTGCAGTAAGAGGAGAGGAAACTGGTTTGGGACCTGATAATGGTTTGGCTCTGTGTCCCCACCCAAATCTCATCTGGTAGCTCCCATAATTCTCACCCGCTGTGGGTGATACCTGGTGGGAGATAACTGAATCATGGAGGGCTGCTCTTTCCCAGCTGTTCTCATGATAGTGCGTAAGTCTCATGAGATTTGATGGTTTTAAAAATGGGAGTGTCCCTGCACAAGCTCTCTCTCTCTCTCTTTGCCTGCTGCCATCCATGTAAGATGTGATTTGCTCCTCCTTGCCTCTGCCATGATTATGAGGCCTCCCCAGCCATGTTGAACTGTAAGTCCATTAAATCTCTTTCTTTTGTAAATTGCCCATTCTGGGGTATGTCTTTATTAGCAACGTGAAAATGGACTAATACAGGAGCCCAGGAAAATGGGAACAGCACAGCTGCAGGGTGTATTTCATCCCTCAAAATCAGCATTTCCAGACCAACTCCCAATATAGCAAGAGAAGACAGCTAGGTGGGCTTGTTCCTCCCTTGGATGAAAATATACCAGGGGAACATGCCCCCCTGGCAAGTAAGATTAATAAAAGCCCTGCCAGCAAAGGTAACCATGGGAGGCACCCCATCCCCTACAAAGAGATACCTGGTGAGCAGACAGAACCTGAGAAGGGACCCCACTACACCTCACACCTGGGATCTCAGGCCAAGAGACACCCAGGTCAAGAGCCATGTGCTATGGTGTCCTACTATAGCACACGGCTCATGGAATGTTCTGAGGTCCCCACTGGAAGGGGGATGCCATCTCAACAAACACTTAGCCATGGAAGCCTCTTCACTTCTGCAGACCTGAAACTCCTCTCCACAGGAAGAGACATCTGGGCAGCCCAGCCTGGGGAAATCCCTTCCAGCCCCCAAGGCAGTACCCAGCAGCACTGGAGAAACCAAACAGATCAAAGTAGCACTGCAAGATCTCTGAAAATTAAATCTTCATTTGAATGGCAGACTACGTAAATAGTCTGTAACCTGTGTGCTAAACTTAAACATGTTGACTGCCTGCTGAAATAAAACAGTTATTTATGACTCAGAGTATCCTAAAATAATAGATAAAACATCCAGGATACAATCAAAAGTCGCCTGTCATATCAGAAACCGAGAAAATCACAACTTGAATGAGAAAACACAATCACCCGATGTCCGCACTGAGATATATCAGATGTCGGATTATCTAAAAAGGATTTTAAAGCAGCCTTCATAAAAATGTCTCAACAATCAGCTACAACTTCTCTTGGAACAAGTGAAAAATGAGAAACTATGGGAAGAAACAAAAGATACACAAAAAAGAACCAAATGGAAATGACAGATCTAAAATATACAACAACAGAATTTGTTAAAGCCTCTTGATATGCACTCAATAGTAGAGATAATAAAGAAAAGAATCAGTGAATTTGAGGGTAAATCAATAGAAGTCACCCAATCTAAACAGCAGAGAGAAAACATATTTTGTAAAAGGACGGGGTAGAATGGAGGCTCAGGGAACTGTAGGACTATTTTAAAAATCTAATATTCATGTCACTGGAGTACTAGAAGGAGAAAAGAATTAGAATGAGGTTGCAAAAGTACTTTAAGGAATAAAGGCTGAAATTTTCCCAATTTGGCAAAAGACACAAACCTACAGATTCAAGAAGATGAACAAGCCTCAGGAACAGGATAACAGGATGAACCCAAAGAAATCCATATCAAAACAAATCATCAACTTTCAAAAACTACAGACAAAAAAACACACACACACACATTAAAAGCAGCCAGAAAGTACTATGCATTACCTACAGGGAAACACAAATTCAAATGGCAGCAAATTTCTTCTCTGATACCAAGAGAGATGGAAGGAAATGGTACAACATTTTTCAAGTATTGAAGAAAAGCACTGTCAACCATACATTCTATATCCAGTGAAACTATCCCTGAGGAATAAAGAGGAAATAAATACACTCTCAGATAAAGAAAAAGTAAAAGACTTTTTTTTTTTACCAGCAGACCTACCCTTAAAGGTTGGCTAAAAGAAGGTATTCAAACATAAAGAAAATTATAAAAAACAAAACAGGCTAGGGCAGTGGCTCACGACTGTAATCCCAGCATTTTGGGAGGCCAAGGCAGGCGGATCATGAGGTCAAGAGATCGAGACTATCCTGGCCAACATGGTGAAACCCCGTCTCTACTAAAAATAGAAAAATTGGCTGGGTATGGTGGCATGCACCTGTAGTCCCAGCTACTTGGGAGGCTGAGGCAGGAGAATCACTTGAACCTGGGAGGCGGAGGTTGCAGTGAGCCAAGATTGCGCCACTGCACTCCAGCCTGGAGATGGAGTGAGACTCCATCTCAAAAAAAAGAAAAAGAAAAAGAAAAAAGAAAGACAAATTTTGGAGCATCAGGAAGCAAAAGGAACAGAAAAAGCAGAAATGTGTACACACAACAGATTATTCCTTTCCCCATGAGTTTTATAGATCAATTTGATGATTTAAACAAAAATTATGTTGCCATCTAATACTCAAGAAAAGATCAAGAAATCTTAATGGAAGTGATATTTTCACACTTCATTCAAAGTGGTAATTCTAATAAGTCATGTATGTATACTGTAGTCCTCTGAGAAACCACTCCAAAGCTACACAAAGAGAAACACTAAAAAATACTATAAAAGAATCAAAATATAATGTAAAAAATGTTCAAGTAACACACAGAAAGTCAAGACAAAAGAAACATAGTTATGTACTGGAAACAGGAAACAAACGGAAAATAAATCAGTAACCCTTCAGTGTCCATGGGGAATGGGTTCCGGGCCCTCTGTGGCTGCCAACCTCCATAGATGTTCAGGTCTGTTATTTAAAGGGGCATAGTATTTGCATATAACCTAAGCACATTCTTCTGCGCACTTTAAATCATCTCTAGATTACTTATAGTACCTAACACAATGCCTATGCATCTCATCACTTCCATGGACTCAACATAATAGTGCACAGAAAACTCAAGTTTGACTTTTTGGAACTTTGTGGGATTTTTTTTGATCTGTAGTTGGTTGAACCCATGGATGCAAAATCTATAGATATGAAAGACCAACTGTAATTGAAATGGCATAATTAAGCAATAACATATCAATAATTACCTTAAATGCACGTTTTCTAAACATATCAATCAAAATACAGAGACTGGCAGAAAGGATTGAAAGAATAACCCAGCTATATGCTGGAAAAGATATGTTACACACACAAAAAAAAATTTAAGCAAGAGTGACTATATTAATATCAGCTAAGTAGACTTCAAAGTAAATTACTAGAGGGAAAGAAAATTATTAAATAATGATAAATAGGTCAATCCACCAGGAAGATACAACAATTCTAAATATGTATGCACCAAACAACAGAGCAGTAAAATACATGAAGCAAAAAACTGCTAGAGCTGAAAGAAAAAACAAATTCATGTTTATAATTGGGAACATAAATAACTCACCCCCAGAAACTAATAGAAATGCTACACAGAAAATAATTGAAAATATGGAAGAACTAAACAACGCTGAACCAAAGGGATTTAATTCACATATAAAACACTTCACCCCAAAACAGGAGAATACAGTTTTTTTCAAGTTCCCATGAAAGATTTACCAAGATATATCACATTCTGGGTCATAAAACAAAATTCCACAAATGTAAAAAAACAAACTTATACAGAGTATGTTCTTCAACTATAACAGAATAAAGTTAGAAACAAAAAGACAATAGAAAAATCTTCAAATGCATGGAAATTAACCAACATACTTCTAAATAGTCTATGGGTCAATGAAGAGGTCTCAAAGTAAATTCTAAAATATATAGAACTGAATTTTAATGAAAATGCAACACATAAAAATATACAGGGTGCAACTGAAATACAACTGCAATAAAACTTTATAACACTAAATGTTAACACTGGAAAAGAAAAGAAATCTCAAATCAATAATCTAAGTTCCTACCTCAAAAACACTACCCAAAAAAGAGTAAAATGCCCCAAAAGAAAGCTCAAGGAAAGAAACAATAAAGATCATAGAAGAAATCTAGAGAGTTAATATAGGACAATACCAATGAAAATCAAAGGAGAAAAGGCTGTTTCTTGGGTAAAATCAGTAAAATGGACAAACTTCTAAAAAGACTGACCAAAAATAAAAGGAGAGAGACACAAATCACCAATATCAGGAATGAAATAGGAAATTTTGCTACATATATTTCAGACATTAAAATGATAATCAAGGAATATTATCATCCACTTTACACTCACAAATTTGGCAACTAAAAAGAAACCAATTCCTCAAAAAACACAAAGTAGGAAAACATAGATAAAATCCATAATCTGAATAGCCCTTTAGCCATGAAAGAAGTTGAATTATTAATTTGAAAGTTTCCTTTTAAAAAAAGATTCCAGACTCCTGGTTTCACTAGAAAATTCCACTGGGCCTTTGTCTCCCACTCCCGCCAGAGCTTGGGATTCATCTCCACTGTTCCACGTCCACCGTCTCGGGAGCCCCCGAGACGTCGTCACAGCCTCTGTTGCCCTGTGATCTGCAGGTCCTGGGAGACGCACAGCTAAGACGCCAGGACATCCTGCAGCTGGGAAATGAAACTGTTTACATTCAGAAATGTGGCCATAGAATTCTCTCTGGAGGAGTGGAAATACTGGAACCCTGCTTAGCAGGATTTGTATAAAGATGTGGTTTAAAAGAAGGACAGAAACCTGATCTCTGGGTCTTGCTGTCTCTAAAGCTAAACCTGGTGACCTTTTTGAAGGAAAGAGCAGAGCCCTGGAATGCAGCGTGAGGAGACAGCAGCCATACAGCCAGGTGTATTGTGTGCATCTGCTAAGCACCTTAGTGATTTGACTCTCCTGCCTCAGCCTAGTCCACCGATGAGACTGTGACGTATCGTTTGACTCTGCACCTTGAAAACGTGACTCTCTTTTCCAGGCTGGGTGCTGCCCACAGGTGCCAGTGTGATACATGACTGGGTCTCACCCAAATGATGTGTGATTGTGGCATATGCCTCTGTCCGGAGCCTGAGTGACCTGACTTTTCTGCCTGGCCCCAGCCAAAACGTCATGTGACGCTTCCTCAGCCTGCCCCTACCACAAAAGGATTGTGATGCCTCACTGCACTCAGCACCTAGATGACGTAACGCTCACCTTTTGCCTGGACCTTGCATCTTTAAGGTTGGATTGTGACATACACTTTAGCCCAGCTCCGTTGTGATGATGACACTCATACCATAAACCAGCCAATAAGAGAGATGCTGGCACTTGTAGCTAGACTGGAGAAAGGAAGACATTCCTGGGTCTTCTGTAGGTGACGTAACTTTCCTTGCTGGGTTCTGCCTATGGGAAGCATTAGGACCTATCTGTGTGTCCATCGCCCAGCTGCTGTGACTCTCCTTTTTTGACTGAAACCTGCCACAAAGGGTGACTGTGATACACCACTGGACCCAGAACCCAGTCTCTGGTGTGTCTTTATTAGCAGTGTGAGAACAGACTAATACAGGAAATGGGTAGCAGCAGAGCGGGGCATTGCTGAAAAGATAGCCGAAAATGTGGAAGCGACTTTGGAACCCGGTAACAGGCAGACGTTGGAACAGTTTGGAGGGCTCAGAATACAGAATAACGTGGGGAAGTGTGGGACTTCCTAGAGACTTGTTGAATGGCTTTGACCAAAATGCTGATAGCGATATGGACAATAAAGTCCAGGCTGAGGTGGTCGCAGATGGACATGAGGAACTTGCTGGGAACTGGAGCAAAGGTAACTCTTCTTATGTTTTAGCAAAGAGACTGATGGCATTTTGCCCCTTCCCTAGAGATCTGTGGAACTTTGAACTTCAGAGAGATGACTTAGGGTATCTGGAGGAAGAAATTTCTAAGCAGGGCAGCTCTCTGTTGATCCATGGATGGGGGTCTCTGTTCCACAGGATGGGGTTTGTAAAGTTGTTAAGCATAAAGCCTACTTTAAGACAGATCGAGTGAAATTTAGAAGACGACAAGAGGGTAAAACTGAGTATTATGCTTGGAAATGCTTGGTGATACAGGATAAAAATAAACACAACACACCCAAACGCAGGATGACAGTTCGTGTAACACACAGAGATATTACTTGTCAGGTTGCTTATGCCCATACAGAAGGGGATATGACAGTATGCACAGCATATGCGTGGGAACTACGAAAACACGGTTTGAAGGTTGGCCTGACCAATTATGCTGCCGTGTATGGCACTGGCCTGCTGCTGGTCTGCAGGCTTCTCAATGGGTTTGGCATGGAAGAGATCTATGAAGGCCAAGTAGAGGTGACCGGCGATGAATACAATGCGGAAAGCATTGCTGGTTAGCCAAGTGTCTTTACCTGCTATTTGGATGTGGGCCTTGCCAGGACTACCAGTGGCCATAAAGTTTTTGGTGCCCTGAAGAGAGCTGTAGATAGCGGCTTGTCCATCCGTCACAGTACCAAACGATTCCCGGTTATGGTTCTGAAAGCAAGGAATTGAGTGTAGAAGTACACCGGAAGCACATCATGGCCAGAATGTTGCAGATTACATGTGCTGCTTCATGGAGGAAGATGAGGATGCTTACAAGAAACAGTTCTTTCAATACAGGAAGGACAGTAACTACAGACATGATGGAGAAGATGCATAAGAAAGCTCATGTTGCTGTAAGAGAGAATCCCATCTAGGAGAGGAAGCCCCAGAAAAAAGTTAAGAGGAAGCAGAACTGTCCCAAAATGTCCCTTGCTCAAAAGAAAGATTGAGTAGCCCAAAAGAACACAAGTTTCCTCAGAGCTCAGAAGTTGGTTTCTGAGAGCTAAACCAAACAATTTTCCATGAGGATTTTTCAGATGAATACAATACACTGTTGACAGCAAAAAACAAAAACAAAAAACAAAAAAACTGAAATTTATAAGTAGCAAAGCATTCAAGAGGTGACTTGGGTTCTGTTAAAGGTATTCAGTTTTAAAAAGAAAACAGAGCATAAAAGTTTAGAAAATTTGCAGCCTGACAATGCAATAGAATAGAAAATCTCATTTTTTGAGGAGAAATTTAAGCCAGCTGCAGAAATTTGCATAAGCAATGAGGAGCCGAATGTTAATTCCCAAGACAATGGGGAAAATGTCTCCAGGGCATGTCAGAGATCTTCTTGGCAGCAGGTCCCATCACAGGCCCTGAGGCCTAAAAGAAAAATATAGTTCCTGGGTGGGGCCCAGCGCCTCCCTGCTCTGTGCAGCCTAGGGACTTGGTGCCCTGCATTCCAGCCACTCCAGTCATGACTAAAAGGAGCCAAGGTAAAGCTTGGTCTGTTGCTTCAGAGGGAGGAAGCCCCAAGCCTTGGCAGCTTCCACGTGCTGTTGAGCCTGCAGGTGCACGGAAGTCAAGAACTGAGGTTTGGAACCCTCCACCTAGATTTCAGAGAATGCATGGGGAACACCTGGATGTCCAGGAGGTGTTTACTGCAGGGGCAGGGCCCTGATGAAGAGCCTCTGCTAGGGCAATGCAGCAGAAAAATGTGGGGTCAGAACCCCTACACAGAGGAGTCCCTACTGGGGAATCGCCTAGTGGAGCTGTGAGAAGCTCCCAGACCCCAGAATGGTGGATCCACTGATAGCTTGCATTGTGCACCTGAAAAGCCGCAGACACTCAACACTCAACCAGCCCATGAAGGCAGCAGGGAGGGAGGCTGTACCCTGCAGAGCCACAGGGACGGAGCTGCCCAAGACCATGGGAACCCACTTCTTGCATCAGCATGACCCAGATGTGGGACATGGTGTCAAAGGAGGTCATTTTGGAGCTTTAAGATTTGACTGCCCTGCTGGATTTTGGACTTGCATGGGGCCTGTAGCCCCTTCGTTTTGGCCAACTTCTCCCATTTGGAACAGCTGTATTTACCCAATGCTTGTACCCCCATTATATCTAGGAAGTAACTAACTTGCTTTTGATTTTACAGGCTCATAGGCGGAAGGGACTTGCCTTGTCTCAGATGAGACATTGGACTGTGTACTTTTGAGTTACTGCTGAAATGAGTTAAGACTTTGGGGGACTGTGGGGAAGGCATGATTGGTTTTGCAATGTACAGACATTAGATGTGGGAGGGGCCAAGGGTGAAATGATATGGTTTGGCTGTGTCCCCACCCAAATCTCATCTTGAATTGTAACTCCCACAATTCCCACAAGTCATGGGAGGAACATGGTGGGAGGTGATTAAATTATGGGGATGGGACTTTCCTGCACTGTTCTCGTTATAGTGAATGAAGTTCAGAATATCTGATGGTTGTAAAAACAGGAGTTTTCCTGCACAAGCTCTCTTTGCCTGCCGCTATCCATGTAAAATGTGACTTGCTTCTCCTCGTCTTTTGCCATGATTGTGAGGCCTCCCCAGACACATGGAACTGTAAGTCCATTAAATCTCTTTTTCTTCCCTGTCTCAGGTATGTCTTTATCAGCAGCGTTGAGAACAGACTAATAAAGCCAGCAACTGAATAAAAGGTTGAATTATGGATCATATGGTAGGTAAAATAAATAAATGTGTGCAAAAAATACTTGGGCTTTATTTGGGCCACATTCTTTAAATTGTTGTGACTTCCAATGTTTTCACCTGAAGGGATATTTATGAACAGAAGGGTTGTTATTATTATTTGTATTTTTTTACCTTGCTAAAAAATACATATTCATCTCTTAATAAAATTATCCCAGCAAACCTTAAACAACAACAAAAATTCTCCTGAACATGTAAAGAACTAGCATCAATTCTATATAATCTTTTCCAGAAAATAAAACAGGAAGGAACACTTTCCAACTCATTTTATGAAGCCAAAATCAGATAAAGCTAGCACAAAGAAAACTACAGATCAATGTATCTCATGAACTTAGACACAAAAATCCCCAATAAAATGTTAGCAAACTGAATCCATGAATATGTGAAAATAATCATATACCATGACCAAGGGGGACTGATTTCCGGTGTGCACAGTTGGCTCAATATTTGAAAATTAATCAGTGTAATCTACCATATCAAAAGGCTAAAGAAGAAAAATCATATTATTTTCTTCTGAAGTCTCCAGAAGTAACACAGCCCCTCTAATAGATTGAGTTTAGATTTCTGACCTCCACAACTGTAAGAAAATAAAGTTGGGTTAAGCCACTCAATTCCGGTTAATTTATGCAGCAATAGGAGATGAACACACACGATAATAGGGACTTGCTGAAGTGATTAAGCTGAGGAAATTATCCTAACCAATATCGGTGGGCGCAATCCAATCACAAGGGCTCTTGTGATTATGTTAGAAATTTAT
Source organism: Piliocolobus tephrosceles (assembly GCF_002776525.5). Classification (NCBI taxonomy): domain Eukaryota; kingdom Metazoa; phylum Chordata; class Mammalia; order Primates; family Cercopithecidae; genus Piliocolobus; species Piliocolobus tephrosceles. The sequence goes on from NC_045439.1 coordinate 162,550,101, forward strand.
GATTAGGTTAGAAATCTTATGATTAGGTTAGACATGTTAGAACCATTTTACAAATAAGGATTTCCCTTTCTTTCCTGTAAAGTTTCATCCAGCCCCATCATTCACTGACGTACAGAATTCCTTTTCCAATCCTGGGTTTCTCACTCAGTTCCTTTGACGAGGAGCTTATTCTACAGCGAAGGCAGTGCATCACGCCAGAATCACTGGTGGCACCATGTGCTCCATTACCCAGAGGCAGCTGACTTGACAGAACAGTGGCCTGCTAAAGCTTCAGAGGTTCGATTTACTGCAATCCCAAAGTCTGCAACGTTGGCGTGCCACCCTACGGCAGGCAGTATGTGCTGAAACAAATTACCAGTGAATGTCACTATCTCCGTCACAGACCACTGGGAAGCACGGGTGTGGGAAACAAAGGAGAGAGATAGGAGCGCTCCCTCCCTTATTACTACACTCAGTGACCCACTTCAGGAATTTTTGACCCCGTCTTAATAATCTTGAGTTCAGTGGATTTGTAGGTCCTAATATCCAAGGAAACATAACTGGTACCATTACCTTTATTACCTGAGGCAGGACAGGCAGTCAAGGCAGCGACCATGTTCTCAGGATGAAGCAACCATGGTGACCATGCAGTCAACACAATAAGCCTCAGCATTGGCATTGTAATTGAGCTATTGAAGCAAAGCTATCTCCAGTAGAGACTTTGCCCTCTAGAGAGCATATGCACTTTGACCTTACCCGTCCTCATTAGAACAGCAAAAAACATACCCCTGGGTGGAGATTTAAGATGCTAATGAGATGTACGATATACGAACAAGCATGTACAGCTACTGCGCATGTGCATCCAGAGGACCACCCAGAACATTCTTACCAGCAACACCTCTCCCACCTCCTTATAAATAATCAGGTAAGACTCCCACAGTGGGAGCCTCCCTAGCGCCAGTCTTTGCTGTCTCATCCTTACGAGCAGCCCATCCTGAATTTCTCTCTGTCAGGGTGTCCTGTCTATTCTGCACCTAACTTTCAAAGTATTCTTTTTCTTTTGCAATACTCCATGCTGCACTTCTTTTGCTATGTGTCTCTTGTTTAAATTCTCTTAAACCAAGAAGACAAGAACCAAGGCATCACATCAGGTGTCAGCATTTCATTGGAAGCTGAGAGTCCTCCCTGGCCATGTGGAGCTCCACATGCCTTGTGACCATCAAGTGGACAAGGAGAGTCCCTCTACTGTCCAAGATGACTGATCTCAATTCTCAGAGGGAGCTGGGTTGCTGCTTCCTCACGCTGGTAAGAACTGTCCGGGAGCGGGGCATTCACAGGCATGCCTCCTTGCATTCCAGTTGCATTCCAGTAGTCCCAGTTCATTACACCTTGGCACTCCAGTACAGACACAACACCAAGGTCTCGGGTCCTGTGAGAATGAGGATGTGGGTCACCCCAACAGTAGATAAAAACCACATATCTGAAGTTGTGGCAGAGGTCAGGGGAACGTGGCATTAGAGAAGTGAGCTAACTAACAATTCAGACTTCAGAACCAGCTCTGGAAGCTGCGGCTACAGCAGGTCTGTTTTACGGGATTTTGTTGCTTCTCTTCCCCCACTTATTGTCCATTGTCATATATGAAGAGCATTGGGATAGCTAACATTTTAAGTTTCAGGTGTTACTGAACCAACATCACCCCATATCACACAGTAGCTGATGGGATATTGTGCAGCTCTTGTCTTGGGAACAAGTGATTTTTCTCTTGGACTGGACAAAAGATATTTTTAAAATCCTAACAGGCACAAGTGGAGGATTGTCTGGGGCTATCCCTCATGGCCCTTTAGTCCTGCCCCGGCCTTCTCCCCAGCCTTCTCCTCAGCCCTGCTGCTGGCTGCAATCCCGTCTTCAGAAATCCAGGTAAGTCTGGCCAATGGGAGACATTGGCAGGACTTGATGGGTGGGAGGAATAAGGTCACTGAATCTCCTGGCTCTTCTGGCCAGGCCAGAGGTGATGAGGGCAGCCCCTCCAATCTACAATCCACGGCTGGACAGCCCTTGCTGGAGCTGCAGCTCCCGTCTCCCCTTCACCCCTTAGGCCCACGAGGTCACCTCCTATCTTCTTCAGAGTTCAGCACACCCATTCTTTCCCCAAACCTGACCTTTGAGCACATAATCTCTTTCTTTCCTGAGAAAGACCCTACCTAGCAAGAAGGGTGAAAAATAGTCATCACCCAATGCTCAAAGATGTTCTTTACATGGCTGTTTCAGGAGGAAAAACATAGACAGTAGCCTAAATGTCAACAAAAGGGGAAAAGCTGATGATAGCCTATTCATATACAATGTAACATTGCACAGGTTTTTTAATGATGATATGGAAATCCATGCACATATAAGTCCCCAGACGTAAGCCCTTGAGGGGTAGCAGGTCACAGTTGTTCAACCCAATAGGGCCCTGCTCGCCTGAGTATCCAGGGCAGCCGTGTGAGGCTGGGGACACAAGGCTTCAGTGGGTTGTGCCCAAGGAGCCAGGGGTTTCTGAGGACTGGGGTTGCCCACCCAGAGCCACTGTGACCAGAGGGGTCCTGGGGGCAGCGGGGCACCACTCAACTCATCTGACCTCTGAAATGTACTCATAAAATGAAAGGATTTGATTAAATAACCTCCAGTGTTCCCTCTGATGGCAATTCCATGATCACGCAGTTTCCAGGCTGCAGTCCTGAACTACCGTGTGCAAAGCAGGAGAAACCCCACTGATTCCTTCCAGGCACAGAATATCCGCAAATTTTGAAGTCATGAAAAAAAATGTTTTGTTTTGTTTTGTTTTTCTATTTTTAACAAAGAGGGACTTCTGGGGAAATTTTAAATACATAAAATGCTTTCTTTTTATGAAGCTTAGATGATTTCCTAACTTTAGGAACATTAAGATGTATCAATGATTTGATTTACTCAACAAATTATCACGCTTGGAACATTACATGTAAGTGGAACTTATTTATACCATAATTATAGATTGACTAAATTTATTTGTCAGTGCTTTTCCTTCTTCTAAATTAAAGTATAAATTCGTAGATTTAAAGAAATCCAGTTCTTGGGTTGTCTCAGTTAATTTAAAAAGAAAGAAAAGACATCGTCAAACCTATGGTAAATCTTGCACTCCTACACGTTTCCGAGCACGCACTGAGTCCCAGGTTCCCAGGGCACGCAGGGGCCTCTCCTGGCGGTGACTGTCCATCTCTGGCGAGTCCCACCTCACGCAAACAGCTAGTGTGAAGTGCCACCAGGGAAACAGAGGGACTCTGGAGATTTAGGAAAGGCTTTGGGGACTCTTCCTCTGCAGGGTGGGGGCGGGGAGGCCACAGGGAGATGCACCATAGGCTGAAACACTCCGTGCAGTGGACCTGGCCTTTGGGGAGGCGGACAGGCGCAGAGGGACAGAGTCAGAGTGTTCTAGACACAGTGCATTCCTCCAAGTCACGCTGACACACACACGCGTCCCTCGCTGGCACCTGAGCACGTGGGTGCTGGCTGGGAGGCCTGCAGAGCTCACATCCTCCACCCCGACCTCTATCCCCTCGGGAGCACCCACAGGGCACCCCGGTCAGGGAGGCCACAAGGGGCGGTCACCCCGCAAGGAAGGAGCCCAAGAGGAAGGAGAGGAGCCCTCTGCGCCCCTGAGAGAAGCCCTGAGAGCTGCGGGGTCCCAGCGCTCTTGTGCCCCCTCTCCCCTGGGCTGCTGTGAACCTGGAGACTCCACCTTTGTGTCGCCAGCGCCGTGAACCTTCAAAGCAGGCTTTCGCGTAATTCCCAACCGTCTGTCCTCACCCCGTTTCTCAAACAGCTGTTACACTATGCTCTGAAACCCCAAGCCCGCCACCACGGTGCCTCCGGGGCCCACAGCTGCCCTCCTCTCCTGGCACTGCCAGCCACCCCTCCTGCTCCAGGACGCCTGTGCAGGGGGCCCCGGCTCGGAAGGTGTGGCTTGGGAGATGGAAGTGAAGACTGAAGCAACTTCCAACTCCCACCCACTCCCTAGGAGGCACTTTCTCTTTGTTTTGTTTTGTTTTTTTGCTTTTTCGAGTCGGAGTCTTGCTCTCTTGCCCCGGAGGCACTTTCTATTACTGAGAAGAGAACACCGGAAAGTCCCGGGCTTCCCGCAGGAGCTTGGAACTCCCCTCGTCCCCTGCTTCCCACCCTGCATCCCCCAGGAGCAGGTCCCTGCGGCCTAGCGGGAGTGGAGAGCGAGGCTTAGGTCCTTAGTGATGGCTCCAAGGCCTGGGAACCCCAGGTCCTGGCTTGTAAACTCTGGACAAACTGCACTCGCATTACCCTGGCTCACTCTCTTGTGCTCAGGAATTAATTTTTAATATCTGCATAGCATTTCTTACCTGTAAGAATGTGTCTTCTTGTTCGAAAAGAATTTTTACATGAATATTTCATGTGATAGTATTGTATAGTATTGTAAGTCACTTTTCTTTTTTTTTCTCATTAGAATAACCTGTAGCACAGAAACTCTTCCATATGTAAGAAATTGTTCTTAGCTTTTAATGAGGGGATTTTAAAAAATAATGCAGTGTGCTGGTTATTTGTCAAGAAAACATTACGCTTAACGTGATGTCTGCAGATAAGTTTAAACTCTCTCCTTTCCCTTTATTCTGCTTCCCTGTGAATCCAAGTCACAGCTCCCGTTCTCATTTCCTTTCGCCTCCGAACCTTTGTGGAGGCACAATACCGCTGGAGCAGCAACAAGGGATGCCAGCGCACAGAGCGCTGTTCAGCTCCCTCACCCGCTCCAAAATCCACCCGACCCAGCCCCCAGACAACCAGCACAGGGCCCACTGCTGCAGATTCAGGTGGATCCGGGAGAAGGGAGCAGTGCTGTTGGCTGGGAGCGCTGGGGGACAGAGAACCCCCACCATGCTGGGGCCTAAGGGAACCAGAAGAGATGCTCAGATGAGTTTCGGAGGATGGAGGAACTGCACACCACAGTGTGGGGTGTATCCTCGGCCCAGAAACAGGGCAATTTCAGGGAACTCTACTAGGGAGGTGTTGGGGTGGCTGAGAATGGCAGCCCCAGAGAAGAAGGTGGAGCTCAGTCCTACCTGGGCCAGTGCCGTGGGTGGGCTGGAGACACCGGCTGACACATGGAGCAGCCGCTCAGCCCTCACGGATCATCAGGCTTGGGTAACTGTACAAAGTTCCTTCTGCTGCCAGCAGCCTGTCCTCCCCAACTCCTGGGATACTCCAGCACTAACTGGGAAACACCAAGTCACAAAGGAACAAGGACAAGGCTAAGAACCCTCGGCAACAACTCCTCATGTTCGCAGCACCCTCCCTCCTGGAGCCTGCCTGGGTAGGACTCCGAAATTTCCATGAACCAGGCCCCTGGCCACCACAGCACAGTTTGTTAACATACAGTGGTTCCGTTTTAGAAACTGGCAACACGGGGCTGGGCACGGTGGCTCATGCCTGTAATCCCAGCTCTTTGGGAGGCCAAGGTGGGCGGATCACCTGAGGTCAGGAGTTCAAGACCAGACTGGCCAACATGGCAAAACCCCGTCTCTACTAAAAATACAAAAATTAGCTGGACGTGGAGGTGGGTGCCTGTAATCCCAACTACTCAGGAGGCTAAGGCAGGAGAATTGCTTGAACCCGGAAGGCAGAGGTTGCAGGGAACCGAGATCACGTAACTGCACTCCATCCTGGGCAACAGAATGAGACTCAGTCTCAAAAAAAAAAAAAAAAAAAAAATTATATATATATATATATAGCCAGGCATGGTGGTGTATGCCTGTAATCCCAGCTGCTTGAAAGGCTGAGGCACGGGACTCGACTGAACCCTGAGAGGCAGAGGTTGCAATGACACAAGATTGCACCAATGCACTCCAGCCTAGATGATAGCAAGACTCCATCTCAAAAAAAAAAATTAAAAATTGTCAACATGGATCCTGAGTACAATGGCAGTGGTATAACTGCTTCTATCCCAAAATTTCCTCCCAAAAGACAGAAAAAAACAAGAAAGGAAAGTCAAATCTACACAAAGCCATGCCTGCCACATAATGTGAAGGTAAAGAACCCCAAAAGTGTAAAATATCTGAACTGAAAAGCAAAAATACCACCAAACCCCCAGCCTGCTCTCTCTCTCACTGCTGTCCCAGCCACCAAGCTTTCCAGCCAATGGACAGGAAGCCCGAAGGGAAGACGGAGGGGTGCTGAGGTGATCAGGAGGTCCACCAGAAGGGGCCGGGGGAACTGGGCCAGGGAGGTGCTGTGAGAAGCAGCAGCACCGAGAGGGCCCACCTGGGGGCACGCAGCCTTGGGGAGGAAAGAGCCAAGAGGAAGGGAAAGCTCCTTTGGGCAACCCAATGGTCAGGTGGAAAAGCAAAGTAGGTAAAAGCGGGGTTCTGCAAGGCAGGATCGGAGGACTGTGCTCTGCCCACAGAAGAGCACCGGGAATCCTACGAAACACAAGCAAGCCCAATGGCATTAAATGAACAAGAGAAAAATGAAGTCACACCTACAGAGCCAGTGCAAACGCTATCAGGAGCAGAGATGTCACACGTATCAGCCAAGGAAAATCTCCTCTGAAAATCACCGTGAAGCATGTAAAAGAAAACCACAAGCCCACGCTTCAAAATGAATTCGCCACGCTCAAGCCTCAAGGAAGCATTAAAAATACAAACCCACCTTAAATCAGAGATTTGAAAACAGAAAACAGAAATGGGTAAATAACAGGGAGAAATCAAAAGTGGACTGAACTCAAGGATGATGTAACCAAGTTTTCTCAGAAATAAGGGGCTGGTTAACGGGTACAAAAAGTAGGGTTAATTAGAAGTAGTAAGTTCTAGTGTTTGACAGCACTATAGGGTGACCATAATTAACAACTGACTGTATATTTTTAAATAACTGGAAGAAAGGACTTGTAATACTCCCAAAACAAGTAACAACAAATGTTTCTGGTTATGGATATCCTAATTACCCTGATTTCATCATTACACATTATATTATTGTATCAAAACATCCCAAGTCCCCATAAATATGCAACAACTATCACGTACTCAGAGAAATCACTTTACAAAAGAAATGAGAAATAAATTAAAAGATGCCCAAAAGACAACAGACAAAAATGAAAATATCACAAGGGTCACTAAATAAAGATATCAAAGCAAGTGAGAGAATAAAAATGAATAAGCAAACAGATAAATTAAAGGGCAAAGACAGTAGCAGAAATGGAACCCAGGCAATGAAGGAATAATATTTGTTTATTGGATTCCCTAAGGGAAAAAAAAACAGAATAGTAGAGTGAAGCTAATATTTAAAACTAAAATCTCTGTTATATGTTCTAGTAAAACTGTAAGATTTGAAGGAAGAAGATAAAAATCATCAAGGCCACAGGCAAAACAATCAGACTGACATCAGGTCTTCCAAAATCAACATATAAACAAAATGACAATGGAGCAGGATGTTTAAAAATAAGTCAAAAAAAAAAGGAACAAAGGATTCCAATCCAGCCAACTTACAAAGAACAGTTTATTTGGCTCATGGTTCTGTAGCCTCTGAAAGTAGAGGCAGACTCCAACATCCACTCAGCTTCTGGTGAGGGCCTCAGGCTGCTCCCACTTGTTGGGGAAGGCAAAAGGGACCCAGGGCATGCTGAGATCACGTGGCAAAAGAGGAAGCAAGAGAGTAGAAGGCGCCAGGCTCTTTTAACCACCAGCTCGTACAGGGACTAACAGAGTGAGAACTCATTATTACCACAAAGATGGCACCACGCCATTCAGAAGGGGTCCCCCACCATGACCCAAGCACCAACCCAGGTCCCACCAGGCCCCACCTCCAACACTGGGATCAACTTTCCACATACGGTTTGAAGGGGACAAATATCAAAACCATAGCAACCAGTAACTTCCGTAAAGCAGAAATATTCTGAAATACAAAAACCTCTTTGCTGCCAATGCAACCAAGCTAGAAAATTACTAAGAAAAACAAAAAACAGAAAGGTCCTTCTACCAGGAAAGTTAAAAATGTTCTATTAAAACAATTCATGCAGGAAATAGAAACAGAAATTACAATTTTTAAAAAATGATGAAAACACTACATATCAAAATTTAAGGGATGCATTTAAAGCAGTAATCAGAGGAAAATCATTGCATTAAACACATTTAATAACAACACTGAAAAAAAGATTAAATTTCCAATTCTAAAAAGTAGAAAAAAATAAAGTCCACCAAATAAAGCAGGGAAATAATGAAGTTAAAGCAGAAATTAATGACATAGAGAATATAAAAACAGTATATTGATTAACAAACCAACTCCTGGTTGTTGTTCTGAAAAAAATTTAGATGGACAAACCACAATCTAACTTGATTAAGGGGAAAAGGGAGAGAAAGCACAAATATTCAAAGAAAGAAAGAACAACACAGAAATAACCATTGAAACAGAAGTAAAATTTAAATCATAAATGACTAATTTGGAAACTTCTGTGAAAATAAATGTTAAACCCTAGGTGAAATGGATAGTTCCCTAGAGAAATACAGATTGCCAATATTGACCCCATCTGATTTAGAAAGCTTAAACAGACCTATTTCCAAAGAAATAAAAAATTATTGAAGAAATAACTAGCCCACTCCCAAAAAAGAATCAGGGCAAGATAGTCTCACAGGGGAACTGTACCAATGCTGAAAAATCAGATAGTCACAATGATCTATAAATTATTTCAGATTACTGAAAAGAAGGTAAATTTTCCTAACTCCTTTTATGAAGCAAGGGTGACAATGATACCTAAACCAGGTAAACACTAGTTAAAAAAAAAACAAAAGAGTACTACAGAAAAGTATTACTCATGGATATCATGAATTACTAATAAATATCAATGCCAAATAGAAAATGAAATATTAGCAAAAAGACCACATTAAGAAAATAATAAATCATTAAAAAGAAAATTCATTCCAGAATTCAAGGTTGGTTCAATATTAGGAAATTCATTAGTACCATACACTCTATTAATAGATCTAAGAGAAAAATAATATGATGATCTCCATAAATATTGGGGGAAAAAATATCTTTGTCAAATTTCAACACCCATTCATGCTTAAAACACTCAAGAAAGTAGGAATTGGTGGATACTTTGTTAATGTGATAAAAAGTTTTATATTAGGTATATACACCTAATTCTAAAGCCAGTATCATATTAAATAGGGAAATACTAAAGGCATTTTCACTATGATCAGTGTGTCAGAGTCTCCACGACCATCCTGACACTTGGAGATGTTCTAGAGGAATTCTGCGCGTCACCATGCAGTTGCACACCTGACACTACCATTCATTACAGCCATGAAGTAAGGACACACAGCCAGATCATAAGGGGCAAAGACAAAGGGAGAGTCCGCGTGAGTACGGATCCACGTGAGGCTTCCTTCTCGCTCTTCCTCCCATGGAGGGCTCACAGAGTGCATGATCTTTCCCCAGCTATGAAAACGTAGCAACATGTGTGTGATGTTCCTGCCCAGAGAAGACCATTAGACACTCAGGTTTTTACTGGGGTCTGATCACAGAAACACCCTCTGCCTAACACATACCAAAACTCCGGACTCCCAGAAAGAAAACGGGTGTTTCTGATCACATACACACCCTCTGCCTAACATATACAAAAATTCCAGACTCCCAGAAAGAAAACGGGTGTTTAGCATAAATCAAATTGTTTGTATAAACAGTCTAGGCACAGTACACTGTCCTTATCAGTTAGATAATGGTGGGAATGCTTCTGAAATTTGAGTTCCCAGATGCCAGCCAAGGACTAACCTGGCAAGCAGACCTTTCTAAGGATGGCAGTCATAGGCCTGCTGTGTTTACCCTTTATTTCTGCTACTATTTAACATTAAACAGGGATATCAACTAAGGATAAATTAACTTACGAAAACCAATGGCCTCTGTATACACACAAAAATAAACAGTAAATAACTTACCGGCAAAGAAAACCACATGCATAATATCAGCAAAGATTACATATTTTATAATACATTTAACAAAAAATGTGCAAAATTTATACAACGCAATTTTAAAACATTCCTGAAAGACAACAAAGTAGACTTCATCAAATACAAAGACACATCCTGTTCTCAGATTAAATTAATTAACAATATATAGATGACAGCTATTCCCACATTTATGTATGAATTCAATGCCATCTTGATCAAAGATGTCAGGAAGCTATTTCATAACTGAGTTAGACAAGTTGATACTAATGTTCATAAGAAAAAAGAAATATGTAAGAATATCCCAAAAAGCACTGAAAAAGAGAAACTAAAAAGGGGACATAACTAGCCCTACCAGACACTAAAACATAAAGCCTCAAACAATTTGATGCTGGTCTGTTAATAGACAAATAGACATGCAATATAATAGAAGTTCAGAAATGGGACCAAGGACATGTGAAAAGTTAATATAGGATAAAATCGACATCTCAAATCACTGTAGTACAAGTGTCCTGTTTAATAAATGGTGCTGGGACAAGCAGGTAGTCATTTGGAAACATAAAATAAAAATAGATTCCACATTTCACGCGATATGCAAGAAAAATGCAAATGTATTAGAGATTTAAATGTAAAATAAGATAGCATATAAGTAATGGGTGATTTTCTATTTAGCCTTTCTATATAAAACTGAAAATCCAGAGACATAACTAGTAAATTTGTCTACATAAAAGTGTTTTAAAATTACATGACCAAAATAAACAAACATATACTATAAAAAGTCACAAAACAACTAACTAGGAGTAAAAAATTGCAGTCTATACCACAAAGAGCTAATATCCCTAATAAATGAAGAACCCTTGAACACTGTGAAACAAAGACGCAATCGAAAAACAGGAAATTGACATGAATGCACGATTAACCAAAAAGGATTCAAAATTGACCTTCAAACCTGAAAAAATGTTCAAGTTCACTTATCATTAAGGAAGTGCAACTGAAAACAGCACTGAGATACTCTTTTCATAAAACTGACAAAATGAAAAATTATGATGTCACATTCTGTGAGGCAGACTAGGAAAATGGCCATACTCACATAACGCCAGTGGGAGTATAACCCAGCACAACTCCTGCAGAGGGAAATCCGGCAATAAAGAATAAAACATGTACTTACCTTTGACTCTGTGATCTGCCTTCCAGACATATACCCTGAAGGTACACTTCCAACAATACAAAAATATTCACTGTTGTGTTGTTTGTAATTACAAAAGACTGGAGACAACCTAAATGCCTCTATGTAGAAGGAACGTTGAATAAACTATGGCACATTCACAAAATGGGGTACTATATAGTTATAAAAAAGAATCAGGGAGGCCAGGCACGGTGGCTCACACCTGCAATCCCAGCACTTTGGGAGGCCGAGGTGGGCGGATCATGAGGTAAGGAGATCAAGACCATCCTGGCAAACACAGTGAAACCCTGTCTCTACTAAAAATACCAAAAAACTAGCCGGGCGAGGTGGCGGCGCCTGTAGTCCCAGCTACTCAGGAGGCTGAGGCAGGAGAATGGCGTAAACCCGGGAGGCGGAGCTTGCAGTGAGGGGAGATCAGGCCGTTGCACTCCATCCTGGGTGACAGAGCGAGACTCCATCTCAAAAAATAATAACACAACACAACATAACATAACATAACAATAAAAAAAGAATCGGGAAGATTTCTGTGAACTGATTAGGAGTGCTTTCCAAGACATACCATTAAGCTAATAAAAAGCAAAATGTGAAAGATTATCTACACTATGTTATTCTTCAAGTAATAAAGAAGGGGATACAAAATAAACAGTTGTATGTGCTTATTTATGCAAAAAAAAAAAAAAAATACGGCTGGGTGCGGTGGCTCACCCCTGTAATCCCAGCACTTTGGGAGGCCGAGGCAGGTGGATCACAAAGTCAAGAGTTTGAGACCAGCCTAACCAATATGGTGAAACCCTGTCTCTATTAAAAATACAAAAATGTGTAAGGCGTGGTGGAGGGCATCTGTAGTCCCAGCTACTCAGGAAGCTGAGGCAGGAGAATCGCTTGAACCCAGGAGGCAGAGGTTGCAGTGAGCCGAGATCACGCCACTGTACTCCAGCCTGGGTGACAGAGCAAGACTCCATCTAAAAAAGAAAGAAAGAAAGAAAAAAAGAAAAGAAACACAAGACAAATACATCAGCTACTTACAGGAGAGATCTGGGTAAGGTAGCAAGACAAGCGAAGGAGAACAGGATAGTAAGCATGAGAAGAGAGTGATACTTCCTTTAATATACATTTCTGTATGGCTTTGATTTTTAGAACCATGGTAATGGTTCAAATATCCCATCTTAGTCCATTTATTATGCAATAAATGGACTGGGTAATTTATAAAGAAAAGAACAGCCTGTGGGCAACATGGCAAAATCCTGTCTCTACAAAAATACAAAAATTAGCCAGGTGTGGTAGTATAAGCCTGTAGTCCCAGCTACTCGGGAGGCTGTGGCTGGAGGATTCCTTGAGCCTGAAAAGGTTGAGGCTGCAGTGATTGTGCCAATGCACTTTAAGCACTATAGAGTGAGACCCTGTCTCAAAAAGAAAAGAAAAGAAAAAAAAAAGAAGAGGAAAGAAAAGAAAAGACAGGAAGAGGAAAGAAAAGAAAAGAAAAGAAAAGAAAGGAGGTTTATTTGGCATGTCACAGTTCTGCAGGCTGTAGAACAAGCACGGCAGCAGCATCTGCATTTGATGAGGACCTCCGGCTGCTTCCCCTCACAGTGGAAAGCTAGTGTGCGGAGATCACATGGCAGGAGCAGAAGTGAGGGAGAAAACAAGAGAGAAGTGGGAGGTGCCAGGCTCTCTTAACAATCAGGTCTCCTGGGAAGTAATAGGGTGAGAACTCATTCATTACCATGAGGATGGCACCAAGCCATTCTTAGAGGATCCACTCCCAAGACCCAAACACCTTCCATGAGGCCACGCCTTCAACTCTAGAGATCAGATTTCAACATGAGATTTGGAGGGACAAGTATCCAAATCATAGCAATCCCAGCCCCAATACACGCATTACAAATAAATAACATAAACATACTGAAGGCTATGGAGAAGAAAATAATCTAAGAAATTTCGGAAAACTGTATTTTGACAGGCTACTGTAAGACTAAAGACAAAAAGAAGTGTACACAAATACTGTAGCTCAGTTAGTAAATCTATTTCTCACAAAGATAAGAGTTAGTAAATCTATTTCTCACAAAGATATGAGTTAGCAATTCTGTAACTACTTTAGGTGTATGCTAGGAATTGAACAAATAAGTGAGTATATATTGTACATAGTGAGAGCAAGAGGCAAATCTTAAGGTGCTGGATTGGAATTCAAGGAATCAATATGAGCTGAAGGTTTTAAACAGACAGACAAGTAAGTTAATAAAGATACAGATATGGATGTGTGGATGTGGGTGTTGGTACACAAACACATATGCCCAACTATGCTGATTGCAGAGGCCCAGATTCAGGGACATCTAAATTGCTACATGCACACCAAGCATCCAGATTTTGATTTCTAAACACCATTCCCCAATACAAGGAATGAGAAATCTTTTGAGAGGCAGTTGATTCCAGGGCAAGAGCAGGCAAAATGCAAAATGATTCAGGAACATTTTATGACATGAGAAAATGAAAAAATGACTGAAAAGTGATGAGGATGTGTCTAAAGAAGACAGAAGCCAAATGGACACAGAAGCTGCTCCCAATAGTCAAAACTGGAATAATCTGAACAACAAAGTAAATAACAACAGTACCGACTTACAACGCATAGAACAAAATAAACATCCATGAAGTTTTACAAATGTAAATAATTAAATAAATAAAGGAGGATAGCTCTTCCTTACAGATGAGCTCCAGTTAATAAATGTATTAATAGAAGCAATAAAGATAATTCAAAATCATCATTAGGCAAACTCTACAGTCATAATGATTAGAGGCAAAGAGCTACTGACAAATGCTAAAATCAGTAAGAAAATGTTTAAGGAAAAACACAATGTTGGCATAGTCTCAAAGTATTTCCCCACAAGATAATTTACCAGGGCTCCGCTTCACAGTACAGACACCTGGCAGACACCACATGAGCCGAGCGATCGATGTTAACACGTTCGGTAACAGGACATGCCAATGCCTGTACCCCAATACGAGGCACTAGAAAGGGCGCATCGCCGCTGTGATCTAACCGAAACTTCACAGCCTCAAAACTGTCATGCGAAAGCAGGAGACAAACCCAAACGGAGAAATCTCTGCAAGGTAACCGACTAACACTTTTCAAAAGTGTCAAGACAGACTAAAAAATGTGGATGGAATTCAAGACATACAATAGCTAAATGAAATGTGGGATCCTGGATAGAATATTGCACAGAAAAAAAAGTCATTAGGAAGAAACTGAACAGTCTTTGCAGTTTTAGTAATATTCTACTAATGTTAATTTTCTGGTTTTGATAATTTTATCATGGTTGTATAATTTTTAACTTTAGGGGAAGTTTGGTGATGGGTAAATGTGGACTCTCTATACTTTTTTACATTTATGTAAGCCTAAAATTCTTGTAAAAGAAAATTTCCGGCCGGGCGCGGTGGCTCAAGCCTGTAATCCCAGCACTTTGGGAGGCCGAGACGGGCGGATCACGAGGTCAGGAGATCGAGACCATCCTGGCTAACACGGTGAAACCTCGTCTCTACTAAAAAATACAAAAAACTAGCCGGGCGAGGTGGTGGGCGCCTGTAGTCCCAGCTACTCGGGAGGCTGAGGCAGGAGAATGGCATGAACCCAGGAGGCGGAGCTTGCAGTGAGCTGAGATCCGGCCACTGCACTCCAGCCCAGGCGACAGAGCGAGACTCTGTCTCAAAAAAAAAAAAAAAAAAAAAAAAAAAAAAAGAAAAGAAAATTTCCTTGTTTCCTTGTTTTTGGAAAAAAAAAATTTTCAAGAGAAAGAAGGGAATCATTTTAAAAATGTTATCCATCTCATGAGGTCAGGAGAGCGAGACCATCCTGGCTAACACTGTGAAACCCCGTCTCTACTAAAAATACAAAATTTAGCTGGTCATGGTGGCAAGCACCTGTAGTCCCAGCTACTCGGGAGGCCGAGGCGGGAGAATGGCATGAACCCGGGAGGCGGAGGTTCAGTGAGCCAAGATGGCACCACTGCACTCCAGCCTGGGCAACAAAGTGAGATTCTGTCTCAAAAAAAAAAAAAAAAAAAAAGGAGAGGAGATAGCATTGAAAATATGGGCAAGTAAAAAGCCAAAAATGATACATGAATATAATATATCATAGTGTCATAAAGAAGAAAAATTGATTCTACTCAGGAGTTAAAAGAAAGAGACTGTCATTTTGGATAACAAACAAAATTCAACAGTATGCTTTTGTTTGTTTGTTTAGAGATAGGGTCTTATTATATTGACCAAGCTGGTCTCAAACTCCTGACCTCAAGTGATCCTCCCATCTCAGCCTCCCAAGTGCTGGGATTACAGGTGTGAGCCACTGCACCCACCCCCGTACGCTATTTTTAAGACACACCTAAAATATAAGAACACAGACAATTTGAAAGTAAAAGATTGGGAACAGAGAAGCTATGCATATATTAATGATGGAACTGATACATAGCTCTAGATTAACATCAGTAAAAATACAATTTAACAGATTAAAAGCATTATTAGAGATTTTTTAAAAGGTAACTTATCCAGTGATAAAATTTCCAATTCTCAGAAAAACAGAACAATTCTGCATTTGTACGTAACTAATAACCTTTCTTCAAAATATATCAAACAAAAATTGACTGAATTAATAAATTCTGCATCATAGTGAAAAAAACGTTAACCATCATTCTCAAATTATTATGATCCAAAAATGTCTTGCTTGCTCTCATTCACGATAAACTGCTTCTCCATGTGTTTTGCAATTTTAGATTGTGAGCTCATATATGTTGGTTCTGTCTACAGGAATACTGAATAGAGCTTTCCTTTATGCTGCTAAATCCTTGTTACAAGAAGAGACTGCTACAACCTGAAAGAAAGTGGGGCCAAAACTGCCATGAAAAATACGGTATTTAATGTGCCCATCAGGTCAGATGAAGACATTTTCTAAAGATGAGCTGGTACCATTCTATGAGACGGCCCCACAGAATGAATTAGAGAAGAGTCCCTCCTCTTCTGATACCAAACCTAGCAGAGACACAACAACAACAAAAAAAAAAAGAAGAAGAAGAAAATTTCAGGCCAATATCCCTGATGAACATACATGTAAAAATCTTCAATAAAATACTAGCAAACTGGATCCAGTAGCTCATCAAAAAGCTAATCCACTAGGATTAGGCTCTATTTCTTAGATATCTCTTAGATGCAAGTTTGGTGCAACATATATAAATCAATAAATGTGATTCACATAAACAGAATTAAAAACAAAACCCACATGATCATCACCATAGATGCAGAAAAGCTTTTGATAAAATTCAACATCCCTACCTAGGCATCAAAGGAGCATACTTTAAAATAACAAGAGCTATCTATGACAAACCCACAGCCAACTTCATACTGAATGGGCAAAAGTTGGAACCATTCCCTTTGAGAACTGGAACAAGATAAGGATGCCCTTTCTCACCACACCTATTCAACACAGTACTGGAAGTCCTAGCCAGAGCAATCACGCAAGAGTAAGAAATAAAAAAGGCATCCAAATAGGAAGACAGGAAGTCATACTATCTTTTCACAGACAATATGGTTTTATACCTAGAAAACCCCATAGTCTCGGCCCAAAAGCTACTTCAGTTGATAAACAACTCCAGCAAAATTTCACGATACAAAATCAATGGCCAAAAATCAGTAGCATTTTTAAACACCAACAACATTCAAGCTGAGAGACAAATCAAGAACGCAATCCCATTTATAACAGCTCTACAAAAGAATACAATGCCTAGAAATGTAGCCAACCAGGGAGGCAAAAGAGCTCTACCACAAGAATTACAAACCGCTGCTGAACGAAATCACTGAAGACACAAACAAATGGAAAAACCTTCCATGCTCATGGATAAGAAGAATCAATATTGTTAAAATGGCCATATGCCCAAAGCAATCTATAGATTCAATGCTATTCATATCAAACTACCAATGATATTCTTCACAGAATTAGAAAAAAAACTGTTGCAAAATATATATGGAACCAAAAAAAGAGCCCAAATAGCCAAGGAAGTTTAAAGCAAAAAGAACAAAGCTGGAGGCATCACATTACCCAGCTTCAAATTATACTACATGACTACAGTAACCAAAACAACATGGTAATGGTACAAAAACAGACACATGGACCAATGGAACAGAATAGAGGACGCAGAAATAAAGCCACACACCTACAGCTATCAGATCTTTGACAAAATCAACAAAAACTAACAATGGGGAGAGGACTCCCCATTCAATAAATGGTGTTGAGATAACTGGCTAGCCATATGCAGAAGATTGAAACCAGACCCCTCCCTTTCATTACATACAAAAATCAACTCAAGATGGATTAAAGATTTTAATTTAAAACCTAAAACTATAAAAACCCTAGACGAAAACCTAGGAAGTACCATATTGGACACAGATCCTGGCAAAGATTTCACGACAAAGACCCCAGAAGCAATTACAACAAAAACAAAAGTTGACAAATGGGGCCTCATTAAACTAAGGAGCTTCTGCATAACAAAAGAAACTGTCACCTCAGTAAACAGACAACCAATGGAAAGGGAGAAAATGTTTGCAAAGTATGTATCTGACAAAGATCTAATACTCAGAATCTATAAGAGACTTAAACAAATATACAAGCAAAAAACAAACAACCCTGTTTAAAGTATGGGCAAAGGACATGAGCAGACATATCTCAAAAGAAGACATACACGTGGCCAACAAGCATATGAACAAATGCTCAACATGGCTAATCATGTTGCAAATCAAAACCGAAATGAGATACCATCTCATGCGAGTCAGAATGGTTATTATTAAAAAGTGAAAAAATAATCGATGTTGGTGAGGTTGCAGAGAAAAGAGAAATTTATACACTGTTGATTAGAGTATAAGTCAGTTCAGCCAATGTGGAAAGCAGTTTGGAGATCCTCAAAGAATACCATTCAACCCACCAATCTCGTTACTGTGTATGTACCCAGAGGAATATAAATCATTCTATCACAAAGACACATGCATGCATATGTTCATCGCAGCACTATTCACAATAGCAAAAACATGGAACCAACCTAAATGCCCATCAACAGTGGACTGAATAAAGAAAATGTGATATACATCATGGGATACTATGCAGCCATAAAAAAGAATGAAATCATGTCCTTTGCAGCAACACGGATGCAGCTGGAAACCACTGTCCTTAGCAAACTAACACAGGAACAGAAAACCAAACACTGCATGTTCTCATTGTAAGTAGGAGCTAAACATTGAGCACACATGGACACAAAGAAGGGAACCATAGACACTGGGGTCTACTGGAGGGTGGAAGGTGGGAGGAGGGTAAAGATCAAAAAAACTACATATCAGGTCCTACGCTTATTACCTGAGCGATGAAATAATCTGTAAGCCAAGCCCCCATGACGTGCAGTTTACCCATGTAACAATGATGCACATGTACCCTCGAACTCAAAATGCAAATTGGAAAGAAAAAAAGACATTTCCTGCCTAACAGTTTCATTCTAAATTTTCTTCTTCTAAGGGTAAACATTTTTGTATTGATGTTATGTACTCCCTATGTCCAAGAATCATCTAGAAATCTTTAAACATGAGTTTAAAGGCCACTTAACATTTCAAATCCCTATAAAACAAAAGGACAAGTAAAATAACATTCCTTAACAGAAGTTATTTATTAACTAACTTTGAAGCCCTTCTAAATCTATAGAAACAAGTTCCATTATCCAAATTTAGAAATACTCAAAGTTGATCTTGAATTTCAGGGGACAAGGTGTCTACAGTTTTCATTGTACCAACTACTCTATGGTTTGACCAAATTTTCTAGAAGACAATCTGACCTCAGTAACAAAAGTCAGTGCAAAATAGATTAATAGACCCAAATGTCTCCAACTGTTTTCCAAAACATGGAACACACCTGACCTACTGTGTGTGCTTCAGAGTGGGGCCTGTTTCAGAGCCACTGCAACATGACAGAAGAAGGATTCGACCCAAAATTTATGCTGGAGAACTCGGGTTCAAAAATGGCAGGAAAAGGGCCAGGAAGCCCTCAAAATCTGGAAGAGGTCTTAGGTAGGTTTTAGATAGCAGATGTAAAACACGAGATGAAAGCCCAGGGCGTGACGATGAAGGCAGGCCACTCTGTAGGGAATGGCTGCTTGGGGTCGGGGAGCTGGGTGTGTGAGATCTGTGGGGCCCCAATAGCTTGCCTAGGACTTCTGTATACAAACCTTACTCTCTTCTGGGCTAACAGTGAATAGTTTGAACAAGAAAAGGTTGAATTAAGCTTTTGAATCAAATTATTACTAAAAACATTAATAATAATAGGCTACAGCATTTTTTGAATGCCAAGTAGGAGCTCTACATGGAGCTCAGTACTTCAATACGATCTTCTTGGTTCTCACAAGCAGCATGATTAATATTAATAGACTACTCTAAAGATAAGAAAATTGAGGCTCAGAGGTATTGAGTAATTTGTTTAAAATTTTAGAACTAGGAAGTGGCAAAGCTGAGCTCTGAACATGGATCCATCTTATGTGAAAGCCTGTGCTCATAAACATTATGTGAACTATAACCTGTTGGCCTGAGTTGGAAGAGTCCTTCCTGGACTGCTACACAGATCTCCTCTGAGCATGCCCAGTGCAGTGTTCTCATGGTCCTGTGGTATTCATGGCACATGAGAAAGCTTCCAACCCATCCATCTCCCCATTATGCCAGAGGCTGGATCCATATGCAATGAGGTCTGGTTAAGCTTGGTGATGACGGTCAGACTGCTCGTAGAGAGGAGAAGCAAGGCGAGGACCTGTTACATAAGGAGGAGTGGGAGCAAAACGAACAGGAACATCTGAGGATAAAATAACAGAGTTGAAGGCATCCAGGTCTTAAAATGGCTCGTAATAGGGCGTTTCCTATTTCAAAAAGGACGGTCAGAGTATCTTGCCCAGCTGATTGTCCCTTTTAGGTCAAAAAGTCTAACACTTTTCAGAAGGAGTGTTAGGCTGCCCCTCAGGGAAGTCTGGGGAAGGCAAGCATCTGAACTGGCTTCCTTAAGGCTACACCTCATGAAGATTCCACTGTTCCTCAACTCCCCACAGTTTAGACTACTCAAGTTGGAGAATCATTAAACATCTTGGAAAACCACAATTCATACACTGTTATAGGACAAGCAAAGTTAATGCAGTAATAGTAAGCTCAGCTCCCGCTTGATTTTTTTTTTTTTTTTAAGACAGAGTCTCACTCTGTCACCTAGGCTGGAGTGCAGTGGCACGATCTTGACTCACTGAAACCTCCATCTCCCGGGTTCAAGTGATTCTCCTGCCTCAGCCTCTCGAGTAGCTGGGATTACAGATGTGAGCCACCACGCCTGGCTAATTTTTGTATTTTTAGTAGAGACAGGGTTTCACCATGTTGGCCAGGCTGGTCTCGAACTCCTGGCCTCAAGATCCACCTGCCTCAGCCTCCCAAAGTGCTGGGATTACAGGTGTGAGCCACCGCACCCAGCCTCTCTTGATTTTCAAGAAGATATAAGTAACTACGACAGATTAACATATTCTGCTAAGGACCCAAATAAAAACATGGAGGTTGGAAACTGAGGCAAGAATGCATTCCATAGTTGTAGTCAGAAATCTTTCCTGTTGGTTTCTGTACAAAAATTGCCTCTTTCAATTAATGCCCACATCAATATTTGTTTCAGAATTTTCTTTAATTGTTAGAAAGCAGCAACTTTGTTGGGTTGGTTTTGTTGACATCAGTTTCAGTTACAAATGAAAATTCTTTGTTTTGTTCTCACTGAAAACATATTATATCCCATAGTTTCCAGAACTTTTTTTAAATCAACAGAAAGACATTTTACAAAATTGTATTCTGACTTACCGATATGAATAAAACCAATGCTACATGTACCTGCACTATTGGATACAGATCCTAAAGGAAGCAGCAGGACAAATTCTCCCAGATTAGTGCTCACATGCTGAAACTGCCTGATACTTATCATTAGGATATTGCCGTATAACAATGAATACAATGAGAAGTGAGACAAAATAGCCTTTCCCAGTGTCAAGGTAACTGAATCAATATGCTCAGTTTGGTTCCCCTAATTGCCTAGGTTGGTATGGAGAAAAGAAAAAAATATTAAGAGGCAATTAGGGAGCATGAAATAAACTATGAAGAAGATATACAGAAAAAAAATTAAAGAATCAAACATGATGTATAAATAAAATAGCCAAGAAGATAAACATCATATAGTTCTCCTCAAAGAATCATGATTACTCTCATACCCACAATTACATGAGGAGGTGCTAGGTATTGGGTAGTAAAGACACACAAGAACAGTCCCGATTGATTCCATAAGCTCCTGGAATATATGCTGAGGACTTCAGCAACTTTGGAGCGCTCTAGGTGGTGCAGTATCATCTGGCCACACTCCTTCATTTTTCCCAAAGGAAATCCCAAAGGATTGGAAGATTTACGTCCACACAAAAAGTTGCACATAGATGTTCGTAGCAGCTTTATTTAAAATTGCCAGAACTTGGAAGCAACCAAGATGTCCTGAAATCATGGTGGGTGAATAAATAAGTGTGGTACATCCAGACAATGGAATGTTATTCAGAGCTAAAAAAAAATGAGCTGTTAAGCCATGAAAAGACCAGGAAAGTTAAATGCATATTCCCCTAAATGAAAGAGGCCAATGTGAAAAGACCACATAGTGTACTATTCCAACTATAAGACATTCTGGAAAATTCAAAACTATGGAGACGGGAATAAGAACAATGATTTCCAGGGGCTGGGGGAGAAGAAGGGATGAACAAGTGGAGCATAGAGGAATTTTAGGGCAGAGGAACTACTCTGTACAATACCACAATGATGGATACACGTCATTACACCTTTGTCCAAACCCACAGGGTGTATGACACCAAGAACCAAGAATGAGCACTAATGTAAACTATGGACTCTGGATGACTATAATGCATCAATTTAGATTCACAAATCGTAACACCTGTACCACTGTGATGGAGGAAGTTAATGATGGGGGAAGCTATGCATGTGTGGGGGTGGAGTACATGGAAAATCTCTTTACCTTCCTCTCAATTTTGCTGTGAACCTAAAACTATCTTAAAAACTTAAGACTTAAATAGAGCAATCAGCTGGGAATTAGTGAAGCCTGAAGGTTGTATGTGATATCAGCAAAGACAGATGCCTTAACAGAGAGACCAGGGAAAGAGACAGTTAAAGATAAGGAGAAAAACAAACAGAAAAATGTCAGATATAAATACTACCTTCTTAGTATTTACATAAACTGTAAATGGAATAAACATACCAATTAAAGGGCAGATATGGGCTAAGTGGATTTTTTAAATGTCAACTCTATGCTGTCTACAAGAGCTTACTGCTGCCACATTAGATTGAAAGACCCAGATAGGTTGAAAGAAAAAAGATGGACAAAGACCACATAAATAGTAACAACAACAACAAAAGAGCTGGAGTAACTGTGCTAACATCAGACAAAACTGACCTTAAGACAAAAATTGTTTTTAGGGTCAAAGGAGGACATTTTACAATTATTTCATATAAATGAAATCAATAACAAATTCAGGGAGATAAATCAGCATCTATAGTTGCTAAAATACATTACCTAAACTTTCTAATTTTTTTACAAAAATTACAAGATATGCAAAAAATAAAGGAAAGTGTGACCCCTGCTCTGGGGTAAAAACGGCCAATTGTAACTATCTGTGAGGGGAGCCTGGATGCTGAAGTTAGGGAAGACTTCAGAGCAGAATTTTAAATATGTTCAGAGAATTAAAGAATCATGCCTTAAAAAATGAAAAATGATGACAATGATGCATTAAGTAGAGAATATCATAGGAGATAAAATTTATTTTTAAGACAACAGAATGGAAATTCTGGAACTGAACAATACAAGTGAAATGAAAAATTTATTAGAGGGACTCAATAGAATATGTGAAATGACATAATTACACATCAAAAATTAAAATAGATCAATAGAAATTATTCAATCTGAAGAACACAGAAGAAAAAAGAAAGAAGAAAAATGAATAAAGTATCAAAACCTATGGGACACAATCAAGCAAACCAACATGTCTGTAATAGGAATCCCAGAAAAGGAAGATAATAATATTTTTTTTAAAAAAGAGAGAACAATATATGTGAAAAATAGTAACCAAAAACTATCCAAATACCCAAAATTAATTTCAAGATTAATCTAAAGATCTTAAAAGCTAAAAATTTCAAAAAACACATAAATAGGATAAACAGAAAAAGATCCACACCTAGATGCATCATAGTCACACTACTGAAAAACAAAGTAAAGCCTCAAAAGCAGCAACAGAAAAATGACTCAATGTGCACAGGAGGAAAGCAATGATTAACAGCTAATTTCTCATAAGAAGCAATGGAGACCCAAAGTCAGAATGACAGATTTGGACTGGTGAAAGAAAAAAAAAAAACTATCAAGTATTCTTATATAAGTGAAAAAAAGCTATATTTTAAAAAGACAAAATAAAGGCATTCACATATAAACAAAGAGAGAATTTGTTTCCAACAGATTTGCTTTACAAGATATACTAAAGGGCCGGGTGTGGTGGCTCACGCCTGTAATCCCAGCACTTTGGGAGGCTGAGGCGGGCGGATCATGAGGTCAGGAGATTGAGGCCATCCTGGCTAACACAGTGAAACCCCATCACTACTAAAAATACAAAAAAATTAGCCAGGCATAGTGGCGGGCGCCTGTAGTCCCAGCTACTCGTGAGGCTGAGGCAGGAGAATGGCGTGAACCCAGGAGGCGGAGCTTGCAGTGAGCTGAGATCGCGCCACTGCACTCCAGCCTGGGCGGCAGAGCGAGACTCTGTCTCAAAAAAAAAAAAAAAAAAAGATATACTAAAGGAAATTCTTCAGGCTGACATTGTGTGGCAACTTAAATCCACACAAAGAAGTAAAGAATTGTAGGAAAGATACATACAAACACACACACACACATACACACAACCTGACCCTCAAACAATGTGGGTATTAAGGGCACCAGCCCCCTACAAAGTCAAAAATATGTGTATAGATTTTGACTCCCCCAAATCTTAACTACTAATAGCCTACTACTGACTGGGAGTCTTGCCAATAACATAAACAGTCAATTAACACATATTTCATTTTCTTTTGTTTTGAGACACAGTCTTGCTCTGTCATCCAGGCTGGTGTGCAGTGGCACAATCACAACTCGCTGCAGTCTCAACCTCCCAGGTTCAAGTGCTCCTCCCATATCAGCCTCCCAAGTAGCTGGGACTACAGGCATGCACCACCGTGCCAGCTAATTTTTTAATATTTTTATAGAGACAAAGTCTCACTATGTTACCCAGACTGGTCTCAAACTCCTGGAACACGTATTTTGTATGTTATATGTTTTACACACTGTATTCTTACAATAAAGTAAGCTACAGAAAAGAAAATGTTATTAAGACAATCATAAGAAAGAAAAAATACATTTACAGTACTGTATTTATCAATACCATAAGTTTACATCATCTGTTTACAAGGTGAATCATCTGTCAGAAATACTAGGCAAGTGCAGCTGCAGACCACAATCTATGGTACATATCAAGCAATCCAACTTTCTCCTGTAATGTTACGACTTTTCTCTGCTTCTCCAGCATCACTAGTGGCACTTGCTATGGGTCCCACGTGTCATTCAAGGTTTACAGCATTGCACTAAACACAAGAAACACATGGGAATTGAGAGATCACGTTTTACTGCAATAGGCAATTTACTGAAGGAATGAACCACTCAGGAGGAGATGATCAGCATCACGTGGCATCTTAAGTAAATCCTCACTCACTGCAAGAGCAACTGGAGGTGGCTGTGAAATTATTTCAGTAGCATAGTATGTACCACAGTTAACTTCACACAGTTATGATTGAATGCTGCATCTTTATATGTGTTTACATTTCCCTTGGCTGTGAATGGTACCATGTACTATCTGTGTTTGTGTAAGCTTTGATCAATTTCAATATTGTATAATAGATTTGTGTATATTTTATAGGAGTAAATAACATAGACTGGTATCTACAAAAATTGTATGCATTCATGACTTGTCTTTTGTGGTTTTTTGTTTGGGGTGTGTATGTGTGTGTGTGTGTGTGTGTGTGTGTGTGTGTGTGTGTGTGTGTGTTTCTGTGTCTCTCCCATGTGCTTATTTTGACCCCCGGCCACTCACAACCCACCATCATTTTTTTTAATAACTGGTTCAAAGGACAATTTTTTTTAACTTTTAAGTTCAGGGGAACATGTGCAGGTTTGTTACATAGGTAGACTCATGTCACAGGAGTGTGTTGTACAGATTATTTTGTCACCCAGGTATTGCCCCCATTACTTATTTTTCCCGAACCTCTCCCTCCTCCCACTTTCTTTTTTTTTTTTTTTTTTTTTTTTGAGGCGGAGTCTTGCTCTGTCGCCCGGACTGGAGTGCAGTGGCTGGATCTCAGCTCACTGCAAGCTCCGCCTCCCGGGTTTCCGCCATTCTCCTGCCTCAGCCTCCCGAGTAGCTGAGACTACAGGCGCCCGCCACCTCGCCCGGCTAGTTTTTGTATTTTTAGTAGAGACGGGGTTTCACCGTGTTAGCCAGGATGGTCTCGATCTCCTGACCTCGTGATCCGCCCGTCTCGGCCTCCCAAAGTGCTGGGATTACAGGCTTGAGCCACCGATCCCACTTTCATCCTCCAGCAGGCCCCAGTGTCTGCTGTTCCCCTCTTTGGGTCCATGTGTTCTCCTCATTCAGCTCCCACTTATAAGTGAAAACATGTGGTATTTGTTTTTCTGTTCCTGTATTAGTTTGCTAAAGATAATGGCCTCTGGCTCCATCCATGTTTCCGCAAAAGATATTATCTCATTCTTTTTAATGGCTGCAGAGTGTTCCATGGTGTGTATGTACCACTTTTCTTTATCCAGTCTACCATTGATGGACATTTAGATCGATTCCATGTCTTTGCTATTGTGAATAATGCTGCAATTAACACACATGTGCATATATCTTCACAGCACAAGAATTTATATACCTTTTGGTATATACCCAGCAATGGAATTTCCTGAGTCAAATGGCAATTCAGTTTTTAGCTCTTTAAGGAATCACCACACTGCTTTCCACAATGGTTGAACTAATTGACACTCCCACCAGCAGTGTATGAGTGATCCCTTTTCTCTGCAACTTCATTAACATGTGTTATTTGTTGAGTCTTTAATAATAGCTATATGACTGGTGTGAGATGGTATAGCATTACAGTTTTCATTTACATTTCTCTAATGGTTGGTGATACTGAGCTTTTATCATATTCTTATTGGCTACATGTATGTCTTTTTTTGAAAGTGTCTGTTCATGTCCTTTCCTCACTTTTTAATGCAACTGTTGGGTTTTTTGTTTCTTGTAAATTTGCGTAAGTTCCTTACAGACACTGGTTCCTATTAGACCTTTGTCAGAGATGCATAGTGTGCAAAAATTTTTTCCCACTCTGTACGTTGTCTGTTTACTCTGTTGATGGCTCCTTTTGCTGTGCAGAAGCTCTTTAGTTTAATAGATCCCATTTGTCAATTTTTGCTTTTGTTGCAATTGCTTTTGGCACCTTCATCATGAAATCTTTGCCCGTGCCTATGTACAGAATGGTACTGCCTAGATTGTCTCCCAGGGTTTTATAGTTTGGGGTTTAGGTTTAAGTCTTTAATCCATCTTGAGTTGATTTTTGTACATGGTGTAAGGAAGAGGTCTGATTTCAATCTTCTGCATGTGGGTAGCCAGTTCTCCCAGCACCATTTATTGAGTAGACAGTGCCTTCCCCACTGCTTGTTTTGGTCAGTTTTGTCAAAGATCAGATGGTCATAGCTGTACGGCCTTATTTCTGGGCTCTCTATTCTGTTCCATTGGTCTCTGTGACATACCTAACTTTGACTTAATTTTTTTCAGTATTTCTAAGCTATGCAGTTCATCTGTGAGTTTTTTCAAATTGGCACAAATCTCCAAAAAAATTTCCCAGACATTTATTGAAAAAGATCTCCATATTAGTGGACCCAATGCAGTTCAAATCCATGTTGTTCAAGGGTCAACTGTATGTCTTTTTTATCATTTTCCTTTTTTCTCTTTAATATAAAATACATTGCATAAAATAATTGAAATGATAAAACGATTATATACGTTAGGCATATAAAGTAGAAGTATAACATATGTGACCATCAAAGCACAAACAAGGGAGGACAAATGGAGCTATACTGGAACATGACGTCTGTATTTTCCACGAAATAAGTTAGTATTAATCCAGTACAGATCGTATTAAACTGAGATGTACAGTTTAACCCTTGGAGCAATCAATAATAAAATAACTCAAAAACACAGTTTTTTAAAAAAAGAAACAAAGAAGATAATTTAAATGTATACAAGAAAATATAAATTAACACAGTAAGAAAGCAGTAAAAGATAAAGAGAGGAAAAAAGATACGAGATATAGTGAAAATAGCAAAGTAGCAGACACAAAGCCAAGCATATGAGTAACTGTACTAAATGTGAGTGGATTGAACATTTCAGTTAAAATGTAGAAATTGTCAGGCTAGATTTCGTCATTTTTAAAATGATGACTCATGCAAACAGTTAATAAAAGTGGGCCGAAGTGGTTATACCAGTATCAGGCAAATAGACCCTAAGACAAAAATATTACCAGAGAAAAAGAGACATTTAGTAATGATAAAGTTCAATTCATTTGGATGATGTAATAATTATAAAAGTATATACACTTAACAACCGATCCTCAAGATACATGAAGCAAAAGCTGACACACTTGAAAGGAAAAGTACCCAATCCAACAAAATCGTTGAAGACTGCAATACCCTTCTTTCAATCACTGAAAGAACAGTTTCACAGAATATCAGAGGTAATGTGCAAGAAAAAAACAGAACGGTTAACAAGCAGGACAAATCTGACACTCACAGAACACTCCAGAGAACAGCAGCAGAATACATATCACAAGTAGAATATTCTCCAAGACAGATCAAATGCTAGACCATAAAACAAGTCTTAAAAAAATTAAACGGACTGCAATTGTGCAACGTATGTCCTGTGACCACAACTGAATTAAATAAGTCAAAAACATAAAGAAACACGGGCAATCCACGAATAGCTGGAACCTTCAAAACATACTTTGAAATAACCCATAAGTCAAACAAAGAAATTATATGGAAAATTAGAAAATATTTCTAGCTTAATGAAAACAAAAGCACATTACATGTTAAACTGAAGAAATGCAAAGAAGTGGTGCTGGGGGAATAGTCTGAGGAGTATTATCTTTCTGTGTTAGTAAATCTTTCTGTTTGAGGAGGACACGAGTTTGTTAATGAAGTCTCAAGATTTAAAAGTATTGTGAGTAATTTTGTAACAATTGTAACGGAAACCATACATATTACTGATGTAGTCTTTTCCATGATAACAGAAATTGTACTCAAATATTACACAAAATGAACCAGATCCAGGTCACACTACCTCGTAAACTTGCTGTTTTAAGTAATTTAGCTCCAGACTCAACTTACAACAAATTATATTTGATAGAAAATGAAATTAGAATGAGTTTACAAATCACAAAGATAATTCATGAAAAAAAATAAGCAGTGCTACCAGAAATCTCCTAGTGGCTAAGGTAAAGCTGGTTAACTTAAAATAGTCCAATTACAACCTCCATTGTTTTCCACTTAGATAATACGAGGAAAGAGTTATAGATGTAGCCTTTCTTCATTCACCAAACAAAATATGAAAGACAAAATCAGGTAAAATGCCATATGGCAAAAGTTCTAAAATCTTACCTCCATCAGAACAAAGAGCGCTGCAAAAAACAGAAGTGTTGCCCATTCCACTCTGTGTAGAATTATCTCAAAATCATGAATATCAGCTAAAATTAGCAACCAGATGGCACCCAGAATAGCAATCCATCCTGCAAATAAGTAAACAGACATGGAGATATAGTTCCACTGTTAACACACCAATTCTTTTTTTTAATCTTCTGGTTGCCTTTTTCTTTATCAAGAATAATTGTCATACAACAAACTGCATATATTTAAAATACATATAATTTCTATTTGGATATACGTATACTCATGAAACCAACACTGTAATCAAGATAACGAACACGGCCATTGACCCTAGGAGTTTATTTATGCCTACGCTCTTGTACCTCCTCTAGCTCCTCTTGTCAACCCCCACACTCTCAGTAAGCCATTCTTCTCTTTTCTTTCACTATAGATTGGTTTACATTTTCTATAAATGCAGGTTTTCTGTAAATTACACCATTGCTTTTGTTGTTGTTGTTTTGGGGGTTTTCTTGAGACATAGTTTTGCTCAGTCGCCCAGGTTGGGCTGCAGTTTGACTCACTGCAACCTCCACCTCCCGGGCCCAAGCTGGGGAGCCTCAGCCTCCCAAGCAGCTGGGATTACAGGTGCACGCCATCACACCAGTTAATTTTTTGCATTTTTAGTAGAGACAAGGTTTCGCTATGTTGGCCAGGCTGGTATCAAACTCCTGGTCTCAAGTGATCTGCCTACCTCCACCTCCCAAAGTGCTTGGATTACAGGCACATGCCACCACACCCAGCCAGTTGTGTTTTTTTGTCTGACTATTTCTCAATAGACAGATCATCCAGACAAAAACAATCAATATTCAGCCTAACCATGTTAAGATCCTTCACTGTTGGCCAGGCGCGGTGGCTCACGCCTGTAATCCCATCACTTTGGCAGGCCCAAGTGGGCAGATCACCTGAGATTGGGAGTTCGAGACCATCCTGACCAACATGGAGAAACCCTGTCTCTAATAAAAACACAAAATTAGCCAGATGTGGTGGCGCATGCCTGTAATCCCAGCTGCTTGGGAGGCTGAGGCAGGAGAATCGCTTGAACATGGGAGGTGGAGGTTGCGGTGAGCTGAGATCGCACCATTGCACTCCAGCCTGGGCAACAAGAGTGAAACTCCGTCTCAAAAAAAAAAAAAAAAAGATCCTTCACTGTTGGTGTGTGAGTCAGTAGTTCATCCCTTTTTAACGTGCAGTAGTATGCTAGTGTGTGGATATATTACCATGTACATATCATTCACCTATTAATGGACATGTGGATTGTTTCCAGTGTCGGCTATTTCAAATAAACATGCTGTGAACATTCATATACAAGTCTTTGTATGTACATATGCTTTCAGTTTCCTTGGCTAATACCTAGGGAATGAGATGTTTGGATATATGATAGATTAATACTATGCAATGTTATATGAAACATTTACGCTTCAGGCAACTGCAAAACTATTTTCCAAAATAATTTCATCATTTTACAATCCCACCAGCAGTGTATGAGAATTCCAGTTCTTACATCTTCACCAAAACTTGATCAGCCTTTCTGATTTTAGACATTATAATGGATGTGTAGTGGGATCTTATTGTGGTTTCCAATTGCATTTCTCTCATGATTAATGATATTGAGCATCCGTTTTATTTTTATTTTTATTTTTTTGAGATGGAGTCTCACTCTGTGGCCCAGGCTGGAGCACAGTGCTGCAATCTCAGCTCACTGCAACCTCCATCTACCAGGTTCAAGCGATGCTCCTGCCTTTGCCTCCCAAGTAGCTGGGATTACAAGTGTGTACCACCCTGCCCAGCTAATTTTTGTATTTTCAGTAGAGACGGGGTTTTACCATGTTGGCCACGCTGGTCACGAACTCCTGACCTCGAGCCCACCTTGGCCTCCCAAAGTACTGGAATTACAGGCATGAGCTACCACGCCGAGCTGACATTCAGCATCTTTTACTTATTTGCCATCCATATATCTTCTTTCATAAAGTTTTTGTTTAAATGCTCTGGTTATTTTTTTCCTTACTGGTTAGAGCAAATGAAACCCAAAATAAGTAGAAGAAAAGAAACAATAAAGACTGGAGCAGAAATCAATGAAATAGAAAATGGAAAAAAAAGTTAGAGAAAAGCAAAGATACCAAAACCTCGTTCTTTCAAAAGCTCAGTAAGATCAGTCAACTTTTAGCCTATCTGAATAGAGCAAGTGAGAAAACAAAATTGCCAATATCAAGAATAAGATCGGTGGCATGACTATAGATTCTACAGATATAAAAATGTGGACTTGTTTTCAACAGCTGCCATAACAAATGATCATAAACATAGTGGCTTGACATTCCCTTTGAAAACCAGCACAAGACAGGGATGCCCTCTCTCACCACTCCTGTTCAACATAGTGTTGGAAGTTCTGGCCAGGGCAATCATGCAGGAGAAAGAAATAAAGGGTATTCAATTAGGAAAAGAGGAAGTCAAATTGTCCCTGTTTGCAGATGACATGACTGTATATTTAGAAAACCCCATCGTCTCAGCCCAAAATCTCCTTAAGCTGATAAGCAACTTCCTCAAAGTCTCAGGATACAAAATCAATGTGCAAAAATCACAAGCATTCTTTTTTTTTTTTTTTTTTTTGAGACGGAGTCTTGCTCTGTCGCCCGGGCTAGAGTGCAGTGGCCAGATCTCAGCTCACTGCAAGCTCCGCCTCCCGGGTTTACGCCATTCTCCTGCCTCAGCCTCCGGAGTAGCTGGGACTACAGGCGACCGCCACTTCGCCCGGCTAGTTTTTTGTATTTTTAGTAGAGACGGGGTTTCACCGTGTTAGCCAGGATGGTCTCAATCTCCTGACCTCGTGATCTGCCCGTCTCGGCCTCCCAAAGTGCTGGGATTACAGGTTTGAGCCACCGCGCCCGGCCACAAGCATTCTTATACACCAATAACAGACAAACAGACAGCCAAATCACGAGTGAACTCCCATTCACAATTGCTTCAAAGAAAATAAAATACCTAGGAATCCAACTTACAAGGGACATGAAGGACCTCTTCAAGGAGAATTACAAACCACTGCTCAATGAAATAAAAGAGGACACAAACAAATGGAAGAACATTCTATGCTCATGGATAGGAAGAATCAATATCATGAAAACGGCCATACTGCTCAAGGTAATTTATAGATTCAATGCCATCCCCGTCAAGCTACCAATGACTTTCTTCACAGAATTGGATAAAACTACTTTAAAGTTTATATGGAACCAAAAAAGAACCTGCATTGCCAAGACAATCCTAAGCCAAAAGAACAAAGCTGAAGGCATCTTGCTACCTGACTTCAAATTATACTACAAGGCTACAGTAACCAAAACAGCATGGTACTGGTACCAAAACAGAGATATAGACCAATGGAACAGAACAGAGCCCTCAGAAATAATACCACACATCTACAATCATCTGATCTTTGACAAACCTGACTTTGAAGAATTGGGGAAAGGATTCCCTATTTAATAAATGGTGCTGGGAAAACTGGCTAGCCATACGTAGAAAGCTGAAACTGGATCCCTTCCTTACACCTTTTATAAAAATTAATTCAAGATGGATTAAAGACTTAAATGTCAGACCTAAAACTATAAAAACCCTAGAAGAAAACCTAGGCAATACCATTCAGGACATAGGCATGAGCAAGGACTTCACGTGTAAAACACCAAAAGCAACAGCAACAAAAGCCAAAATTGACAAATGGAATCTAATTAAACTAAAGAGCTTCTGCACAGCAAAAGAAACTACCATCAGAGTAAACAGGCAACCTACAGAATGGGAGAAAATTTTTGCAAACTACCCATCTGACAAAGGGCTAATATCCAGAATCTACAAAGAACTTAAATTTATAAGAAAAAAATCAAACCACCTCATCAAAATGTGGGCGAAGGATATGAACAGACACTGCTCAAAAGAAGACACTTATGCACTTATGTAGCCAACAGATATATGAAAAAATGCTCATCATCACTGGTCATCAGAGAAATGCAAATCAAAACCACAATGAGATATCATTTCACACCAGTTAGAATGGCAATCATTAAAAAGTCAGGAAACAACAGATGCTGGAGAGGATGTGGAGAAATAGGAACACTTTTACACTGTTGGTGGGACTGTAAACTAGTTCAATCATTGTGGAATACAGTGTGGCGACTCCTCAAGGATCTAGAACTAGAAATACCATTTGACCCAGCCATCCTATTACTGGGTATATACCCAAAGGATTACAAACCATGCTTCTATAAAGACACATGCACACGTACGTTTATTACAGCACTGTTCACAATAGCAAAGACTCGGAACTAACCCAAATGTCCATCAATGATAGACTGGATTAAGAAAACGTGGCACATATACACCATGGAATACTATGCAGCCATAAAAATGCATGAGTTCATGTCCTTTGCAGGGACATAGACGAAGCTGGAAACCATCATTCTCAGCAAACTATCGCCAAGAACAGAAAACCAAACACCGCATGTTCTCACTCACAGGTGGGAATTGAACAATGAGAACACTTGGACACAGGGTGGGGAACACCACACACCCGGGATGGGGGACAGGGAAGGGAAAGCATTAGGAGATATACCTAATGTAAATGACGAGTTAATGGGTGCAGCACACCAACATGGCACATGTATACATATGTAACAAACCTGCACGTTGTGCACATGTACCCTAGAACTTAAAGTATAATAAAAAATAAACATAGCGGCTTGAAATAACACCTATTTATCAGATCATGGTTTTCCTAGGTCAGAGGATGCTGGCTTACAGCCGAACGTCTGCTTAGAGTCTCATGAAGCCACAGCCACAGTGTTGGCAGGGCTGCATTCCTGTCAAGGGGCTCTAGGGGAGGATGTTTCTCTGCTCATTCAGGTGTTGACATAACCCAGTTCTCTGCAGCTGTAAGACTAAGGCCCCTGTTTCCTTACTGGCTGTCACCCAAAA
Source organism: Piliocolobus tephrosceles (assembly GCF_002776525.5). Taxonomy (NCBI): domain Eukaryota; kingdom Metazoa; phylum Chordata; class Mammalia; order Primates; family Cercopithecidae; genus Piliocolobus; species Piliocolobus tephrosceles. The sequence goes on from NC_045439.1 coordinate 162,584,086, forward strand.
GCTGTGCTGAGCTTCCAGAGGCACCCACATTCCCAGCCTCATGCCTCCATTCCTCCATCTTCAAAGCCAGCAATGTCCCTCTCACACTTCAAATCTCTCCTGCCTCTTCGCCTGTCACAGTTCTCTAACTGGCTCTTCTGTCTTCCACTTTATTTTTAAGGGTCCTTGTGATTACACTGAATCTATCTGGATAATCCAGAATCTCCCTTTATGAAGGTTTATAACCTAAATCCACCTGCAAAGTTCCTTGGCTATGTAATATAACATACATGGCCATTAACATCAGGAACTAGAGGGTGCACTCTTTTGAGGCAGAGAGGTATGTATGAATTAATTTGGGAAAAATTAACATTTTAACAATATAGGAGCATCTGATCTATAAACACAGTATATAGCTCCAATTATTTATGTGTTCTTTCATTTTTCCTAAGAATGTTTTGTATAAATCCCAGCACTCCTTTTTGTAGAAATTAACAAACTGATTCTAAAAATCACATAAGAATGCAAAGGACTAGAATAACCAATACAACTTGTGTAAAAGAAGAACAAAGTTTGAGAATATACATTATCTTACTTCAAGATTTATTACACGGCAACAGCAATAAAAACAGTGTGATATTGCATCAGAATAAATTGATCAATGGAGAATCCAAAAATATACCCATATATTTATGGTCCATTGATTTTTTTGCAAAGATTCAATGGTGGTTTAATACAGAAGGAGAAGTCTTTTCCACATATGGTGCTGGAACAGTTGGATATTCACATGCAAAAGAACTTTTACTTTGATCTGTTCACTAATCATATACAAAATTTAATACAAATGGATTATAGGCCTAAATGTAAAACATAACTATAAAACTTCTGAAAGAAAATACAGGAAGAAATCTCTGACCCTGAGTTAAAGGTTTTCTTAGATATAACACTACAAACATAATATATAAAAACAAAAAAATCATATTAATTGGACTTTATCAAAATTACAAATTCCTGTTTTTCAAAGGGCACTGTCAAGTAAAAGTAGAGAAAAGCCACAAACTGGGAGAAAATATTTCCAAATCATCTATGCGATAAAAGACTAATATCTAGAATATATATATATTTTTTAATTCTCAAAATTCAACAAGTAAACAAACAACCCAATTAAAATGGGAAATATTTTAAACGGACACTTCAACAAAGAAGATATAACACTGGCAAATGTGTACAAGAAATGATGGTCAAATACCACTAGCCATTAGGGAAACGTGGAGTAAAACCACAATGACATTTCACCATCTACCTTCAAATGTGTAAAAGCAAAAACACTGACTAAAGTGAATGTTGACAAGGAGATGAAGGAACAGGAACTTTCAAGCACTGCTGGTGGGAGTGCAAAATTGTGTAACCATTCTGTAAAACAGCGTGGCAGTTTTTAAAAACATGATCCACACACCCACCAATATGAACCCACCATTCCACTTTGAAGTATTTACCCAAGAGAAATTAAAGCATAAGGTAACACAAAGAATTGAACACAGTGTTTACTGTAGTCTTAGTCTTGATGGTCAAAAACTGGAAACAATTCAAATATCCATCAACAGGTGAATGTATGTCCAAAAAAATGGTGTCATATTCAAACCATGGAATACTACTCAGTAATAACAGGAATGAATTACTGATGTATGCTACCACATGGATGAATCTCATCATAATTATGCTGAATGAAAGAAGCCGGAACAAATATATATATTTTTTAAAAAAAATAAAAATAAAAAATAAAAAAATAAAAATGGTTAAAATGACAAATTTTATGTGATATATACACACCACATGTGTATCTTATATGTATAAAACATATATGTATATATCACGTGTGGATACATACATATCTATATACTATACATATCACATACTTTTTTTTTTTTTGAGACGGAGTCTCGCTCTGTCGCCCTGGCTGGAGTGCAGTGGCCGGATCTCAGCTCACTGCAAGCTCCGCCTCCCAGGTTTACGCCATTCTCCTGCCTCAGCCTCCCAAGTAGCTGGGACTACAGGCACCCGCCACCTTGCCCGGCTAGCTTTTTGTATTTTTTTAGTAGAGATGGGGTTTCACTGTGTTAGCCAGGATGGTCTCGAACTCCTGACCTCGTGATCCGCCCGTCTCGGCCTCCTAAAGTGCTGGGATTACAGGCTTGAGCCACCGCACCCGGCACATATCATATACTTTATATGCATACACAATTTTATGTGATATACATGTATCGCACAAGCCTTACTATATATTTTTAAGCATATGACATATTATTTTTCTTACTACAATAGAAAAACTTTAAAAAGGGTGATGGGGTTGGGAAGGGCACTGTCATTTAACGTGTGAAAGGCAGGCCATGTTTTATATCATGCAAAAATGTTGGGACCCCAGTGTTAGACAGGGAGAAGTCCGTGAGATTTCTCAGCAAAGAGGCTGCAGTGGCCTAATTTTTCTACTTATGTTAGCTTTGTCTCCTAACCAGAACGTTACTTTTCTTTGAATTCTCCAGGGCACCTACCACACAGAAGACAGACAGGCATCATCACACCTGACGGTGACTCCTTCACTGCTCCTCTAACACAGATCACCACATCTTTTCTTTCAATTCTCAGTAAGAAATAATTGCTCCAGTTTCACTTGTCCTGAATAAAGCTTTCTGACCCCAGAAATGGCAGCCCTTGTTTTCTCTGCCATATAGCAATAAGAAGCTCTCTCTAAAAGTCAGTAAGAATACAAGTTCTTTTCCATGATTCTGAGAGAAATTTCAGTCATGACAAAAAGCTGGAAGGTACTTTAGGACTCTTTTTGATAGTTCTCTTTTCTCTTCTCAATTGTGGAGGCCTGCACTTTCCTCCAGCCAGAACTCCTGCCATAGCACTCATCCATCCAATGTCAGAAAAGGCTCCAGAGTCATGGAGATTTGTCTTGTTAGAAAAGTTCCCTGCAATAGCCTACAATTGAATGAAGACCTTGTCCCTGCAAAACCTCAATTTCCCTCTTACTTTTAATCGCGCTGCCTGCGGAGCCAGTGGCACTAATCAGCCTTTTCGGGGCACAAGCCCGTCTGCCTGGTATCACCTGGTCCTGCTCTGAGTCTAGGCCGCACGTCTACGCAGCCCAGGTCCCTGTGAGCAATGCTCCAGGCTGCTCGGCTCAGCACCGGCTCCTCAGGGACACCGACAAAGGGTGAGGCAGTGGTTCTTCCACAGTGTACTGGAAGCAAAAGCCACTGACGGGAACATCACAGTTTCCAGCTTCACATTCGATTACAAATTCTAACAACGTGTCATTCAGACTCTTTTTCTAAAAATTAAAAATGCAGTTGAGTGGAGATGAATACAGATAAAAAGTACCATTTATGTGAGCCGTCTTCATCCTGTGGAGCTTCTATCAGACCCTTTCCTCGAGTGGGCATTAATCTCTCACCAAGAGCTTTGCCATTTCTCAACGCAAAAAATCGGAGATAAGTGGCTCTGTACTTTCATTTGTGTCTCCAACAAAGTCAAGTTCCATGCCGAACAAATAGCTAAAGGAGCCTCTTTTCCCTTATTCCTAAAGCCCTGGGCAACATGATTCAAAGGAAAGTAGGAAAGGGATTCTGCCAGTCCCCCAGCTGCCTCCTACACACAGGCATTTGCTGGTCATCTCTCAGCACCCCAGTCCAGGGGGAAACTGAGGCTCCCGAAGATGGACTGGTTTTCTGCAGGCTGCACAGCTTGCTGGGGTGAAGCCAGGATTCAATCCCCAGTCTGCAAGAATTTCCTTCCATGCTGCCACGTTGCATTCCTCTGATGTGCTCAGGCTTCTGATGGAATGCTTTTGCTAATTATGAACAGATCTGGTTTATTTATTTCAAATCTCTTGCCACCGTGTGACTGGATTAATATACTGAGAAACGTAACTTAATTTTGTTCTATTTGAAATCTTGTCATCTTTTATATAAAAGACATACCGTACATGTTCCTTGCCCTGGACATTGCATAACTGACTTTGAACAAAGGCAATACTTTCCTCATCAATTAAGATGAACTAACCTATATGCCTTGAGGCACACAGGATGCATCTCCAGAGACTATCTCAAGAGTTACTCATCTCATATTCATCCTTCCAAACGGGAAAACCCGCAGATGGACTATGCACACTGTATACAGTACAAACCACCCTGTATACAGTACAAACCACCCTGCCTGCTGCCCTTTCATGAGGTTATTACATGAGTACTGGCCATCAACTGCCTGAAACAGACCAAGTGAGATCACAAATCATCAAGGACTTTCTGTTGCACAGGTACATTGTGGTTGTCCCTGGGGCAGTCCTAGCTGTCTCACTTACCCAAGAATTCAACCTCCAGGGTGCAAACCCAGTGCTTCCTTGTGGGGAGCCCCCACTCCACAGTTGGGTGGGTGAGTAGTACAGGGCACATGGGATGAGCCGGTTTAGAAAGTCGGAAGGAGCTGAGTGACCAGGGCGTTAAGGTCTATTATGGCACCACGCATCAGGCAGTTGCTATGGGAGCAGAAGGAAGGAGCACCTAACTACTTACTCAATTATCATCTAGACTGCACAGGCTTTCTCTCAAGAGAAAACTCCCATTCTTTCTAGTTTTCCTTTAAAATCCAGCAAAAGTAAGACCATATTTTATAATCTTTGTGTCTTCCTGCACTGCTTAGCCATCAGCCTGAACTGTTTGTTAATATCTCATGCAGTCATGCACCAGGCACTGCTCTTCAGGCCTCTGTGTGTATTACCTGATTCAATCCTCACAGCAATTGTAAAGCCTAGCTCCAACACTCAGTTGCTTTTATGGGCACCTGCTATGTGCTGCAGGACACAGGCTTAGAATTAGGAAGATCGAGCTCCAGATCGAGCTCCAGATCTGCCGTCTCCCTCCTAGACCCAGAAAGTGGCTGTGACTGCCCCAGATACCGGCTGTAGCTGCAACACCAAAGCTCGGAGTGAAGCTAATGGCTTCCGTTCAACATCTGGAAGCTTCTGCATGGTTTCCAATCTGGCTAGGAAATGCCACAACTACATCAAGTGAATCATTTAAAAAGAGTTGAGGTTGGAAAGAATATAGATGATTCTATTTCTGAGCATTTTGCTTCAAATAAAGATTTCCACCAATGTGGACAGGGCAGGGGCACGGGGACGCTGCTGACTTTCCCCTCCCTCTCTTCACCGTCCCCACACATTCTCTGCCCCAGAGGCTGACTTGTGCAGACCACATCAAAAGGTTCCATGCCCCAGGATGCCAGTCAGGCTCTGCCCTTGACACCAGAGAGTAAATGCGCCTGTTTCTAAGTTTTTTATAAATGGAATCATATAGCATATCCTCTGTCAGATTTGTCTTTTGGCCAACATGTTTGTGAGATTCAGTCACGTAATACATTTATTTATTTCTGTATAGTATTCCACGGTATGACTGTCCCGCCATTCGTCCATTCTCGGGGCTGATATCTGAGTTGTGTCCAGTTTGGGGCTTTTGTAAATAGGCTGCTATGAGCATTTTCAGACAGTCTTTTGGTGTGCAAAGGTACATATTTTTGTTGGGCATACCACTATGAACAAAATTACTGAGCAGAAGATATACCTTGTTCTAAACTTTAGTAGATGCTGTCAAATCATTTTCAAAAGTCATTGTACAAATGTACAATCTTATCAGCAATGCACGACACTTCCTACTGCTCTACAACCTTTCAGCACTTAGTACTGTCCGTCTTTTATTCTAACCATTTAGGTGTGGATATAATGGCATCTCGCTGTGGTTAAATTCTGCATTTTACTCATGACTTACAAGGTTGAACACCCTTTCATATGCTTATTAATACTTTCAGTAAGTTCAATATCTTCTTCCGTGAAGTGTCTAGTTAAGATTCCTGCCCATTTTTCTATTAGAGGGCTCTGTCTTTTCTTATTGATCTATAGGTGCTCTTTTTATATTTTAGATATAATTTCAAAATGTGACAACGGATGCTTTTGCACACATTTTTTCCACTCTGTGGCTTCTTTTTCACTCATATGGTAGTATCTTATGAGAAACAAGTTCCCCAATTTAAGACAAAGTTATCAACCTAATCTTTTACCATTAGCGCTTTTCATACCCAATTTAAGAAGCTGAGTCACAAACATAAATAAGAAAAGGATGGACCAGCTTACCCTAGTGATTTCATGTTATGCATGAATAGACTGTAAGGTATGTTAGTCAGTTAATGCTGCAATAAAGCTACATAACAACAAAAAGAGTTGAGTCACATGGAGATGTTAGATGACATAATATGATGTGATGAAGACACTCAGCAGGATCCCTATTTTACAGAGGCCACTGAACCTGGCAGAGATTAGGTCCTCCTAAACCAAACGGGCACCCTGGGGAGGGAAGTGCCTAGAGCTGTGCAGAGGGAGAGGAGGTCCACACCTGCCTCAGCTGATGTGCCACCTAAGATCTGATGAGGCTCAGGAGGTAGCTAAGCATCTGCCCTGTCTCACCAGGGGGCATTCGAGCCCTTCTGCCCACAACTTGCAGAGGCAGGACTCCAGGCCCATTGCTTGCTAGACCAAGTGGGCTGATGCCAGCTTTTCATCAATAAAAGTGGCAAAACGGGCCGGGCACGGTGGCTCAAGCCTGTAATCCCAGCACTTTGGGAGGCTGAGACGGGCGGATCACGAGGTCAGGAGATCGAGACTACCCTGGCTAACACGGTGAAACGCCTTCTCTACTAAAAAAAAAATACAAAAAACTAGCCGGGTGAGGTGGCGGGCGCCTGTAGTCCCAGCCACTCGGGAGGCTGAGGCAGGAGAATGGCGTGAACCTGGGAGGCAGAGCTTGCAGTGAGCTGAGGTTCGGCCACGGCACTCCAGCCTGGGCGACAGAGCGAGACTCCGTCTCAAAAAAAAAAAAAAAAAAAAGTGGCAAAACTGTCACTTTTCAACGTATGCTTTCCAAGCCACTTCCAAAAACGGAAGGCAGAAAATTGTGACGGCAGGGTCAGGGAATGGTACAGCCCTACAAATATGCCATTAGAAGGCAGTAACTAAAACTGTCAGGACACTCAAGGGTTACTGTGCTTACAGGCTGGTAAGTTTCACCAAATATGAAGACCTCTAATGAGAATGCACAGACACAGACACAGAGGCAGGATCTCTGTCCTTGATAAACACAAGTACCAGTTACCCAGGCTGTCCCCCGAATGCCAGCTCACTCACATTCTAAAGCACTCACATTGTCAGAGAGAGACAGTGGCGGGCTGAGCTCCCGGGATGGCCCGAGAGACGCCTGCATCGACGCACATGCCCTGAGCACACTCCGGTCTCTGTGGCCTTGGGAGTGGCGGACTAGACTGAGCTCTGCCCCGAGGACTGCACAGGCTCATGGAGAAGACAGTTCACATACAACTGCCATGATGGACCTGGGACGGCTACACTAGCCTCACACACCAGGGTACTATAGGGGCCTCTCAGCTAAATCCCTACGCTTGCCGAGGCCATGGGGGAACCAACCAGAGCTTAACTGAACGCTGGTGCTGTTCTGTGGTCTCGAGCATCTTTGAAACATGTTGAAAATCAAACAGGCTCCAAGAAGCTTCATGTTCTTGATGGTCAAAACTCACGTGAACTAGAACATCCATGACAAACTCATAAAAACGTCAGCAAGAAAGGAAGGCGCCATGACTAATGTTTCCTTAACTTTTTATTTTCCCTTTTTTAGGTCTCGATGTCAAATGATTTTCTAACCTCTACTTTTAAAAAATTAACTGAAATGTTGGCAATGTTTATGAGTATTATTCACCACTCACAATAAGACTGTACTGATATTTGTACTCAACTTCTGGTACCCTCAGGGCCTATTAAATGCAGTGATATTCAAAATATGAATATTATGCTCCCTAGATATCATGAAGGAGTAGAATTAAAATCGTGGGGGCTTAAAATGATGTCATCTCATTGTGGTTAAATTCTGCATTTTACTGATGACTTATGAGGTTGAGTGCCTTTTCATATGCTCATTTATTCATTAAAACGAGTAAATTCTTGCCCAAGAATAACTAAGCATAAAGAAATAACGCTAAATGCAGTTTAAGAATTCTCATTTTGCACTGGTGCATTTGGGCTTTGTTAAAGAATCAGGTTCATTATCGCAGAGGCAGGCCCGTGCTGCAGGTGCATTAGACGCTGTCAGGAATCATGCCTTATTCACAGGAATCCCCAGTGCCTCACAGTGAGGAGTGGGTAAAAACACACTCACAAATACCGGATCAACAAGCGAATGAACAAGCAGCTAAAGTATCCACATAAAACAAGGAATGCAGATTCTCAGAATGCCACACAACTTGAGTCTTCTTGCAGAAAGTAACATTTACTCCTCATTGCAGGTTTTCCTGTGGTCCTTGGGAACCACCCAGGTCACCGACTGCACAACTGCAGTGAGCTGAATTCCACGTGGATGGAGCCTGGAGAGGTGGGCCAGAGAACAGCCTGACTCTGAGAAACACGCCCAGCTCTTCTAGGACATCACACAGCTTTGCCATTGGGAGTGAACCCCCTTTCTTCTCAGGCTCCTCAAAATCCAAATAGAATGCATTTTTGACTGATTCATTCCATGCTCACCAACATCCAGGCAGATTTTAGTCACCCCCACTGGTGGGCCACTATGTAATATTCTAAAGCACCAGATAAAACATCATCTCATGGAAAACCCTTAACAAATCGTGTAGGAGGTGTTTCGTATGTTGGTTCACTAGTAGCTTGTCAGAGCTTCCCACACCTGTCACTCTTCTCCCTACTGGACCCCCAAGAAAGTTTCCCAGCCCTGTAGTTAGGTGAAGCCACAAGACCAACCTGGCCACTAGCAATGGAACACCTAATTTCCACAAACGAACATCACAAACATCACCAAAAAACTGCTTCTTCTTATGAAAAGTTTGAGAAGTGAATGGCCACAGCATTATTCTCTCGTAAGTTATTTCGATTCTTCTTCTGATTATTAATGTTGAGGAATTTAAATACGACCACAGTGTAGCTTCAGACAAGCAAGTGAAAATGCTGATACAACCTAACACTTCTCAGCATTGTGACTGCAAAGTTAGGGATATCCTGAGCCCTGAAAAGAAGACTCTCTTGGTCCCAATATTTCTAATCATTCTGTAGCTGTGATTTCTCCAGATTTGGTTTTCTATAGCGAATATGAAGACTGTCCTTCTTATTCATGCTAAGGGGGAAATATAATTTACATAGAAAAACATTAATATATATTGAGACAATGTAGAATGCTAAGGGTAAAGACCAATGAAAAAACTGTAAGTAGTAACCATTCGATGTGAGAGGGTTAACACTTCTCTCATGAATGCACGTCTAACACCTCACTCTCCCACTCGTAACACACAGATATTTTTACTCAAATAGAGACCACTAACATCTCTGAAAAATCCACAGTTTTAAAGCTAATGTGGTAGTCCATCAAAATTATCCACCCTTTTAAAAATCTCAGCAATCTTACGGTTATACGCAGGCCTATGCGATCCAAGCCATTTGGAATGAAAAATGAAGTGAGAAACAGTCATTAAATAAATTTGCTCTACCCCAAATTCATTAACCTGTGGGTACTCAATGGAGGATATTGGCTGCATTAGTCAAAACATTTTGGAGTTAATAAAAGGAGACCACAACCAACGTGAACACCCGCATGTGGAGAATCATGACCAACCCTATGAAATGCCTCACTAGGCTCCTGGCAAGGCTGCGGTTTTAAGCAACTAGAGGAGGGACAGTGGCCTTCCTCATCCTCATATCTCACAGTGTGTACATGATGCTCAGGAAGGGAGACTCAAATGGGTAAAAATGCTCCAGAGTCAGGAACAAATCTCCTTCAGAGCAAAACAAGTCTGTCATTACTGCGAATCGCAGCTGAAATTTCCAAACAGATGGAAAAAACAAGTTCACGTGTTATTTAGTAAAAGAGCATTTCACAAATGACCAATGTGAAATGAGCATTTCACATTGACCAGAAAAGATGCTCAATGTCATTCATCAGTAGGAAATGCAAATCAAAGCTGTAATGAAGCACCACTTCACGCCTGCTATGATGAGCAGAATCAAGGACACACACAATAACAAGTGCTGGTGAAAGTGTGGAGAAATCAGAACGCTCACGCATTTTCACCAGGAAAGTAAAGGTACAATTGCTCTGGAAAAGCAATTAGCAGGGTTTCTAAAAGTTCAACAGAGAGTTGCATATGACCTTGCAGTTCCACTCCTAGGTCAATCAGCTAATAAATGGTAAATTGTGATACATACTATATACTATGATATATATGTGATATATGACATATTTACATATATAATATACATAGTATAATATAAAACATATATATGAATATCATACAGCCAAATGAAATGAAGCACTAATCCATGATGCAACATGGATGCACCTTGAAAATGTTATGCCAAGTGAAAGAAGCTGGACGCAAAAGACCACATGTTAAATGATTCCATTAAATGAGATGTTCAGAATAGGCAAATCCAGAAACAGAAAGTAGGACTAGTGGTTTCCAGGGTCTGGGGGTTGGGGAAAAAGGGGGAACAGTGCGTCAGTGACTACTTTTGGGTACAAGATTATTTGGGGAATGAGGAAAGTGTTCTGGAACTGGATACTGGCAATGGTTGTACAACTTTGTGAATATACTAAAATACACTGAATGATATAATTTTGCAAGATAAATTTCATGTTGTGTGAATTCAGTATCTCCATTTTTAAAAAACTGAGTCATTCTCTCTCCCATGATTTCACTTCTTCAGTGTTATGATGAAATGTGGTAATTTTACCCATGGTGAGGATAATAAGGAAAGAAGCTAATTATTCTAATTGACTTATAAATCCAAGATCCATATTATATTACATCATATTACATTACCTTATATTGCATTATATTATATTTATCATCACTCTGAAATAATCTCTTGGATATTTACATGCATTTAAGATGAATATTTGATGAAAATTAGAATAGAGCCATCCAGGGATTTAAATATTTTTATTACCAGGTTAACACAAACTGTATGTAATAACTGACTTAAACAGTTTACATATATCAAGGATTTTTTCTAATATGCCATAGCCTTTCCAGTAAGAGCTCCTCATTTCTTTTTTTATTTTATTTTTTTTTTTTTTGAGACAAAGTCTCGCTCCGTCACCCAGGCTGGAGTGCAGTGGCGTGATCTCCGCTCACTGAAAGCTCCGCCTCCCGGATTTACACCATTCTCCTGCCTCAGCCTCCCAAGTAGCTGGGACTACAGGCACCCGCCAACTCGCCCGGCTAGTTTTTTTTTTGTATTTTAGTAGAGACGGGGTTTCACCGTGTTAGCCAGGATGGTCTCGATCTCCTGACCTCGTGATCCACCCATCTCAGCCTCCCAAAGTGCTGGGATGACAGGCGTGAGCCACCGCGCCCGGCGGAGCCCCTCATTTCTTTTGTGGATTTCATTAGGCCTCTCATCTGTAACTTTGTAAACCAAAAACAAATTTCTAAGCCCCTCAACCAACTGACGGACCCCCTCTCAGCCAAGGACATTTCAAAGAAATCCGAAAAACGAGTTCAGGACATGATGGGAGGGAAGGGGGCCAGCTGTGCCTCACTGTACCCTCCTCCCTCTGGAATTTAGGCACACAACTGATCAGCATTCGTATTAAAACAGGCATCTTAAGACTGATAGAATAGGCACACCAATGAGAGACCAACCTCCAGCCTGAGTCTAGTACAGCGTCACATGACAGACAGCAGGCCCTGAAAGAAATCCAAGTGTTTTACCCCAAAATATGTTTCTTTGACACATTTGGAGATGGCCCTGCAAATCTGTCTTTTGTGAGGAAAATCTATATTCTGCGGAGAATCCCCTTCCCTTTCCAGATCCTTTCCCTAAGACTCTGGTATTTTTTTAGGTCTGATAAGGGCTCTGAAACCTGCCACCTGGAGGCTTCATCTGCATGACAAAACCCCTGGTCTCTGCAACCCCATATCTTAACCCAGGCTCTTCTTTCTACTGATTCTGGGACTTTAGATATAACTTAACTCTTTTAACCAATGGCCAATCAGAAAGTCTTTGAATCCACCTACGACCAGGAAGCCCTTACCCTGCCCCGCTTCGAGTTGTCACACCTCTCTGGACTGAGCCAACACACGCCTTACATGTGCTGAGGAACGTCTTCCGGTAACTTCTGTCCCCCTGACATGTACAAAATCAAGCTGTAACTCAACCACCTTGGGTACATGTTCTCAGGATCTCCTGGAGTGGTGTCACGGGCCGTGGTCACTCATTTTTGACTCAGGATAGATCTCTTCAAATAATTTACAGAGTTTCACTCTTCTCGTGGACACCTTGACTATGGAGATCATCATTTTGGACTTCCCCATTTGGTATCCTTGGCCTGTTTCTGCATCACAGCTCTGAAGGTCTTGGGGTCTACATGAGCTGTGTGGTCCTTGCTGTCCGTAATGTGACTGAAACCACCTTTGCAGAAATTGTATCAGTGAGAAAATTACGACAGTGAGGGAGATCTGATCTATCCAACCTCCCTCTTGCCTTTAGCCTTCAAGCTGCCCTTAACTATTCTTGGGCTTAAGGCAAGCTAACTTTGGCAGACATTTAGTTTATAGCTTAAATGGTATCAGCCCTTCCCCAAAACTCAATTGCATTTGTAAAGCTAATTAAAGAACACCAGGATAGGAGGATAGGAGACACTGAATTCTGCTGAAGTGTAGACATAGAAGATTACCAGCCATTATTCAGGAGGTCACAAGATACTAACTTCCCCAGTTACTCCTGCAGATAACATCTCTATTGTAGAGGCTAAGACTGGCCTTTTGAGATACCTTTTCAGGGTTCTTGCGTGTCTGAGACTGATGGCTCCATCAGGACTGGCCAGCGGCTCCTGCGGCTTTACCCAGAAGCGCTTCTGTGTGCAGAAGAACCATTTCCCACACCCTGTGATTTACACCCTCTACCAACTGGCAGCAGGCGCCTATTGCCTAGCCACCCTCCCTGCCATTCTTCCCCAAAATTGTCCTTGAAAAACCTGAGCCTCCGAATCAGAGGCTGATTTCAGTAATAATACAACTCCCGTCTTCCATTTAGCCAGCTCTACATGGGTAAAACTCCTTCCCTACTGCAGTAACTCTGCCTCCATAAATCTGGTCTCCTTGGGCAGCGGGCAAGAGGAACCCTCTGGACAGCTACGTGAGTCCTTGGGAGAATAAATACAGATCCATCTCCCCTCTAGAGAAGAAGACCTAGCAGAGCAGTGGTGAGGTTTTCATGTTCACCACAGGAGCCCCAACCAACCCCAAGGCCACTGCCTGCATGTGTCATACAAATGTATGAATGAGTGAGAGGATGGATACATGAATGGCTTAGCTGACATGAATCTTACTAGAAACTAGAGTGCATAGAATATATATCAGGAAGCCTTGGGAATGTCTGTCCAGCTCATAGCGACCTCCTCTAAGAAGTATGCCTCAGCCACCCCAGGCCACGTCTCACCACTTGTTCCTGCCCGCCTGCTCAGAATTTCCTGTGCTAGGAGACGAAAGAAACCAGCCAGGCCAAGCAGACTCCTCTTCACCTGGGAACTGGGTATTCAAAATAGCCTTTCCTCTGGGTGTGGCTGAAATCCAGGTCCTATAAACTGGGAAACTGATGAGGCAACCACTATTCTGTCACGAGCAGAAAAAAGATGCACTAACCGGTGGCAGAGAAGCGAGGGGCTGAGGGCGGAGCACTGCAGAGGCCGGGGCGGTGGGCGCCCTCCGTCTGGACCCTTCCTCCTTCCTGAGCCTGCCCCTGAGGGGCCCAGTGTCCTTGCAGCCTGTCAGCCTGTTATTATTCTAATAATCCTGTATTTTGCCTGAGACAGATCCAACAGATTGCTTTACTTGTAGCCAAAAAGACTTTCACAAAGACAACAATGAAACTGCTCAACCAGAGGGACACCAAGGGACACGGAGAAGACCAGCAATTTCAAAACCATCATCGGGGAATAATGACGGAAAATTTTCCAGAACTGAAATCTAATCACACACATCATGAGAGAATCTGGGGTCCATTCTGAACTAATTATCAGAGGAGGCCTAGGAAACTGCTCATCAAGGCTCTAAATTTTAAGGCCAAGGATAACATTTTCAAGTCTGCCTCGCTGATTCTTTTCATAGGTTCATAATCAGTTATCCACAATCTTGAAACCCTAATTTCAGAAAAGCAAACTTTTTCTATATGTTTTGATGTAAAAAATTCAGACACAGCTGACTTGAATAGGAATGAGGTTGTTTGCAGTCTTTATTTGTCCCATTTTGTGTAAATAATTGTGTTTCGCTGCAGAACTCATGCTCAGGTGACAGGGTGCGGCCCTGAACCTCTCAGAGTGTGTTACATCATATCCGAAATTCAGTATGCTCACTGAATTATCTTTCTAAAACCACAAAAACATCTGAATTTTGAAACTTCTGGGGCTCAGAAAGCAATACCCCAAAATGAAGGCCTCAGAAGCATTCAAGCAAGTTAACGATGGCCTGAGAAGGACTCTGGGCTTCTGTATTTGAGTCCTCGTGGATGAACCGTAACCTAGCTTAGCAGTTAGACAAAGTGGAAGCCTAACTTAATGGTGTGCACTTCTAACAACAGCTGAGCGTCGGCCAGTCCCCACGGCCATACTTCAACCACTCATAGGCTGCTGAATGTTCAAACTGTGTTCAAACAAGGCAACCGCCGGGCTGTAACCAATCTCACTGTTTCTGTACCTCACTTCTGACTCCCGTACGTCATTTTACCTTTTTGTCTATAAGTTTGTTCTGACCAAAGGCACCCCTGGAGTCCCTTAGACTTGTTAGTCTCATTAGAGCCTTGATGAGCAGTTTCCACAGTAAATCTGCTGTGATTCTGCGGGCTGTCCGATTTGCGAATCATTCATTGTTCAATTAAACTCCTTTAAATTTAATTCAGCTGAAGTTTTTGTTTCATCAGAAGGAAGTTTTCTCTGCCTTCCTCCTGCCGGCCCATCTCTCAGTCCCATTCTCCCCCGAGGCTGCCAAAGAAACTAGAATCCCTCTTTCCCAAGGCAGGTCATAGAAACCAGAACTCTTTTCTCCAAAGCCAGCCATAAAACCTAAAGTGTTATTCTCATTTTATCCCCCCGCCTTTCTGTGTGAAAACTGGCCATGAAGAAACTGTCTAGCCTGCCTTGTTTGACCACAGGTCCTACGACCCCCATTCCAGAGAGGGGCCTGCCCCACACCCAGAAGGAAGGAGTGCTGCTCAGAGAGGCCAGGAAGACTCTGGACAGACAGGCCCTGCTGGGGTTCCCACTCAGTCTATCAGCACCCAATCACACACCTTTTTCTCCAATCCCGTTTCTACACGGCTCTCCACACTTGGTTGAACCTAAATATTAACATGGTCAGTGTCTCCTGTATCTTTGGGTCTTCATTCTGAAGGTTCTTGTGGACACATGTTAAATAAACGTGTACGCCTTTTCTCCTATTACTCTGCCTTCTGTTAGTTGCTTTTTCAGCGAAACTCAAGAGGCCCAAGGGGAAAGCTCTCCCTCGGCCCCTACAAAACCCATCTGGCACTAAGGGCCTCATGCAGGGACTGCAGACCTCTGCGGAGCCGGCGCTCAGGCCGGGCTCAGTCCTGCTGTGCTGTGAGGTGATGGTCCCTGCATGTCGGAAGCCACCTCTTTGCCAGATGGGTGTGAACTGTGACCCTGGCCCTTGCTCACCCTTCTTTGCCATTGTGCCACCTCTTGCACACCCCTGGGTCCCTCACGGCTCTCCTGTCTGTCACCACAGCCATCTCCATGTGGCCCGACCACCCTGACACAGATGCACCCAGAAGGTCTGCCCTGGAGTCCATGCCCTGATGCTTTCTCCGCCTGGGCTGCCCTGTGGGTGTGGTCGCATGGCCTCGGCACATGCAGCTGGACACATGCACTCTGGCATCCCACGGGAAGGAGCTGAGACCAATGGGCCATGCGCATCAGTCAGTAAACATTCCTTCTTGCTCTACTCAACCCCACAGACAGCCCTGAGATGCACTTGGTACTTCCACTCAGACAGCCCTGCAGGATGGAGCTCCAGTGGCCTGTCACAAAGGCCAGCACGCTGGGGCAGTGGTGCCTGCGCTCGCTCTCCTCACTGCCTGGCCCCCATCCCTCACTCCTCTTCCCTGGGATAAAGCTCCTGGATGAAGAACACACATGTGAGCCTTTGCCTCAGGCTGTGCCTCTGACTGGGTCAGCCACATAGGAAATTCCCACAATAGTTAAGTTGGAATCTGTGAGCAGTAACAAGAAGTTTGTTCATGCATCCTTTAAACCTACACCTTGCTTCTATTAATGAAGCAGGCATTAGCACCAGGCACCAGGAAGGGGAAATGCAGGCACACAGACCAGGTCCTTGAGTCTAGCTGGGAAGGGGGAGGTCAGAAGACAGAGAAGGAAAGAAATCAAGAGAATATATTCAAGGTTTGTATAAGATGCTGTGGAACTCCAGGGGGATTCTCACTGTTCCATGTGCTAGTCAGGGTGCGAGGCGGCTGGAACTCCCATACATGCTGTGGGAACGCAAAGGGGTTGGCCTCACTAGAAAACGGGGTGGCAGTTTCTTTTAAAATAAAACCCACACCCACCGTATGACACAGCAGTGCCACTCAAGAGAAGGAAATCAACCCAGAGAATAAAAACCAAAGTTCACAGAAAACCATGTACTCAGAAGTGTCTGGAGTAGTTTTTTGGGTTTGTTTTTGTTTTTGTTTTTCTGAAATAGGGTCTGGCTCTGTCATTGAGGCTGGAGTGCAGTGGTGCGATCTCAGCTCACTGCAACCTCCACCTCCCAGGCTCAAGCAATCCTCCTGCCTCAGCCTCCCAAGTAGCTGGGACTACAGGCGCACACCACCACGCCCAGCTAATTTATTTTTTGTAGAGACGGGATTTTGCCATGTTGCCCAGGCTGGTCTCGAACTCCTGGGCTCAAGCAGTCCACCCTCCTTGGCGTTTCAAAGTGCTGGGATTACAGGCGTGAGCCACCACGCCCAGCCAAATGCAATGAACTATTGATGCACACAGCAACTTGGGTGCACCACAAAGGCATTACGCTGTGTGAGACAAGCCAGTCTCGAAAGGTGGCGTACGATCCGATTCCATGTATACGACAGCCCCAAAAACACAAAACCATAGTGATGGAGAGAAGATCAGTCCTTGCCAGGACAGGGGGAGGGTGGCCACGAAAGAATAGCTGAGAAAGGTCTGTAATGGAGCTGTCCTGTACTCTGACTGCAGTGGCAGTTACATAAATCTACTTATGTGTTAAAATCCACAGAATGCTACATCCAAAGGAAAAGTCAGTTTTGCTCTATGATAATTAAAAAACAAAAAACAAAGAGAAAGAATCAACGCTGTGTCTAGTTTAGGATTCCTAAATGAAGGAATGTTATCTGATGTCACATTTTGTTTCATAACGCATATTTTTTCATGACAGCACCCTGTGTTATATGCAATTACATTGTGTTATAATGTCACATAGTGGACAGTGTGTGTGCTGTGTTAGATGATGTCATGTGTTACATCACGCACATCGTGTGATATGACGTCACTTCATGTTACATGACATCACATTGAACAAGGCTCAACTTACACAGCAGGACACACTGAAAACAGAACTCCTGGCCAGGCGCAGTGGCTCACGCCTATAATCCCAGCACTTTGGGAGGCTGAGGTGGGAGGATCACCTGAGGTCAGCAGTTTGAGACCCATCTGGCCAACACAGTGAAACTCCAGCTCTACTAAAACTACAAAAATTAGGCGGGAGTGGTGGCACATTCCTGTAATCCCAGCTACTTTGGAGGCTGAGGCACGAGAATTGCTTGAGCTCAGGAGGCAGAGCCTGCACTGAGCTGAGATTGAACCACTGCACTCCAGCCTGAGCAACAGAGTGAGACTCTGTCTCAAAAATATTTCAGAAAAACACTGTTACATGTAAAAAACTTAAAAAGAAAACAGAACTTCACCAAAGACAAATGATCACGTTGCTACTGGCTGAAGCCCCGGGAAGATCTTGTATCCATTTTGCCCCTGTTCTATCAGAAAAGTTCTTATCACTCTAAGGAAACTATATTCCATTAAAATATATGCCAATCAAACTCTTCTCCTAGTCAACCTGACCTATCTTGATGAATATGCAAATATCTGGATCTCCAGATAAAATCACCTGAACACAAACCCCAACTAAAAACAAAACAGGATTTAAAAGCAGAAAATAAACATGACCATCATTCACAGATGTAACAACCACACAAAAGGAGATGAGACATTTTGTAAAACAATATAGACTTCTAGGCTAAAAGTTTCATAGTAACCAAGATTTTTAAAGTCCATATAGTTAAAGATGTGACTTTAAGTATTCAAGTATTGTTTTTTATACAAGGACTGTTGCCAAATGTTAATAAAATTGAATGCAAGCTCTTGTATCGTTTTAGTTTTTAAAATGCCTGCTATGTTCTTCTAAAGTAGACTCTCAAATAAAATTCGGAGCAAAATTATCTGTGAACACCTAATGGAACCTCTCTGCCCACAAAACACTAGTTTTTTAAATTTGTTTATTACCAGTGGTGACTACCTAACATTCTTGTAGTCATTAGGTTTCTAATGTTAAAATTACATTCGGCCTGAGGTGTAATGAAAAATAATTACACTGCAGCAATTTCTAGATGTAATCCACCAAATACAATTTGAAATTCACAATATCGTTACCACTCCAGCTTCGGATCATTACCTCATCAGGATTCTAAGCAGACCGGCTCTCAGGTGTGGATAAATAATACCTGCCAGCTTGAACCAAGCCCAGGACACCTGGCAAGTCGGATTTGAAATTATCAAGGGAAAGAAATTGAGGGGCTGTGAATACATAACATAAAGCTGGACTCCAGTCAAAAGCACGTACATCATGTGTTGTGTGAGAATCTAGAAATGTGGCTTTTTTTACATAAGAGAAAAGGAAAACCAACTTCTGGCCCATGAATTTCTGATGGTTTCCGGGAACCCCAGAAGCAATGATATGGGGCGAATCACTGAAGCTTGCGGCATTATCCATCTATTTTACACAATTAAGAGGCTTCACTTTCTACAGCAGCTGCACTCCTCAAATTTCACAGTGAATCAAGGTTTTATACAAAATAAGATAAAAGTTGGATATTTTAACCATCTTAGCAGAACTCATTTTTGAAGGAAAACTATGGGTAAAGCTTTGGTAAAAGAAAAGACTGTGACCCCACCTCAAATTTATGCTTCTTATAAACCTACACGTTCATGTGGGTGGGTTTTGTTTTGTTTTCAATAAGGACACCAATGGAGATAACTGTGAAATTGATAAACGCCTAGGAGAGTGGAGAACGTTTATGGAGGGTGGAGGAGGCCAGGGGTCGACAAGCTCTGTGGTGAGCTCCCCCTGAGGGAGCCACATCCCAGGTGGGGACAGGTCCTGGCCATGACACAGGCTAGAGAAAGTGGAGAGGTCTGAGAGCCATGGGTGTGGTGAAAGTGGGAGAAGAGAAACCAACGGTGGATGGTGGGAGAACAGTTTCATGGGCCAGACGCACCCGCAGACGAGGCAAGCGGGCCCTGCAGCGCGCTGACCATTCACCAGGGCTCTCCCGAACTCCTGAACAGGCTGTCACCTAACTGGCATGGCAGGCGGCACAGAGGGCAGCGCTGGACTTGCCCACGTGGCTCCCTGTCTCTTCTGAGAACCATGTAAAGATGTGGTTATTAACCACAATAGAGAGGACAGTGCCCACTCTATATTCCTCCTCATGGTCATTTCTGGAGGGGCCGAGGACCCATGGCACAGAGTCTAAGGGGCTGGAGATGCATCTCTCTCTCCCTCCCTCCTGCCCAGGAAACCAAAAGGAAAGGTGCCCTTCTTCCCAGGGCAGGCTGCCCACCCTCCATCTCAAACGTCTCTGGCCTCCCACCAGCCCAGCTGCCCGTGGGTGAAGTCAGTGTCTGGGAACAGACTCTGAAACCTTCCCATCCAGAATGTGACAAAGCCTATGAACAAAAGCTACATTAGACTCACCAAGATCAAGATGAATGCCAGGGACAAACGAATTGAGGAAAAACATGAAGATAACAAATCCCAACACGGTCAGGCATTTGGCGAGCAGAATCCCATCGGATATCCTATGCTGTAAGAGAGAAACCACAGCTCACGTTCTCTGCACAACCTTCTGACTCCTGCAGGGCGTCATAACCTACGCAACTGGAATCATGACAGATTTCACGATGACGAAAAACGTAACCTCACAAACTTGAAAGAAAATGACAAAGTACTGTGTTACAAGGAAAACCGTACAGATTCAGGATTACTGCATTCAAAATCTTTATGAAAGATAAACACAGCAGATGTCAAGAGTAGTACAGCCCTGTTATGAAACACCTGGCCAGCAGGTATCAGAGGATGACCGGGCATTTCTACAGGCACCTGTGGTGGCAGCGCTGTCTTCACTGTTCCTTTCCCTACCATGCCAAGTATGCAGGCAGGGCAATGAGGCTGAGCCTTCTCACGGAACTGTGACTCCCAGATAAGGCTCTGGCCATGTTCTTGACATGACATGCACGAGGCCCTTGGAACACAGGCGGTGCACTCTTAGCGCTGGGATGACACCCACGGGATCCGCCCAGTCACAGGGGAAAGGCAGGCCCTGAGGCATCTCATCCCCTGCAAGGCCTGCATCAACCTAGGAGTCAGCACAAGACAGGGCTCTCCCTATGAGGCCCCAAGGGTACTGTGCCCCACAGACCATGGTTGCAGGGGGCCGGGGCAGGGATGTATGCACAGATGGGCACCTGGTTGGCCTGCCCTGTCAACCAGGTCTCTGTGGAGACAGAGTCTCACTCTGTCACCCAGGCTGGAGTGCAGTGGCACAGTCTCGGCTCAACACAACCTCCACCTCCCAGGCTCAGGTGATCCTCCTACCTCAACCTGCCTCCCAAGTAGCTGGGATTACAGGTGTGTAGCACCACGCCCAGCTAGTTTTTGTATTTTTAGTAGAGACAGGGTTTCACCATGTTGCCCAGGCTGGTCTTGAACTCCTGGGCTCAAGCAATGCTCCCGCCTCTGCCTCCCAAAGCGCTGGGATTACAGGTGTGAGCCACATGCCTGGCCAGCATCGGATCCTTACTTGAGTCTGGTCCCGCCAGCACACCTGTCCACCCATCTGTCTAGTCTGTCTAGGTGGATAGATGCAGACAGCAATGATGACTGATGTTGACGTCTGTAGCTTTGTAGATGCAGGGGGATCTAGACATCTGCCATCACAGCAATCTACAGTTATCTGGATTTGGCCAGATACAGACATATAGATACAGACACACAGAGGTAGAGCTAGAACTACAGAGAGATTTTCTCTCTTGCTTCCTCTGGTCACATAGGTAAAGCTGCTGCCATCAAAAACATATGCAAGCCCCTCCGTGTCACAACAGCTCTGACACAGCCCCGCCTCCCTGTGTAGTGAGGCCACTGGTGAGCATCGGCCCTCTCCGCCCACTGCAAAGGCTCACGGCGCAGCCAGCCCCTTCTCATCCTCCCCGTCGCCCCTCTGGGGAAGGCTGATTTTCCTGCATGATTCTGTGCTGAAGAATTAGGACCAAAGGAGCATGGCAGGGAAAGGATTTGAAATGCTCAGACGAGAGCGATGCGGGTTCTCACCAGGCGTGAAGGGAGGCTGCAAACCTTCCCTGAGGTGGCAGCAACCACAGAAAGTGGCTATTGCCACAGCCAGTGCGAAGATCGGAGGTGGAGGAGCAGGCAGGTCCAAGAGCATTCCAGCATCCTGCAGCTCACGGAAGTGGAGGGGTTTGGGGGTGGCATTCACATTTGCTCCTTCGAGATACCTGAGGTCATTTCTTTTTTTCTTTTTTTTTTTTTTTTTTTTTTATTTCAATAGGTTTTGGGAAGACAGGTGGTGTTTGATTATATGGATAAGTTCTTTAGTGGTGATTTCTGAGATTTCTGGTGCTCCCATCGCCTGAGCAGTGTACACGGTACCCAACGTGTAGTCTTATCCCTCGCCCCACTCCCACCCTCCCCCCAAGCACGCAAAGTCTATTATATCATTCTTATGCCTTTGTGTCCTCGTAGCTTGGCTCCCACTTATAAGTGAGAACATACGATGCTTCGTTTTCCATTCCGGAGTTACTTCACCGGTCTCCAAGTGCATCCAGGTTACTGTGAATGCCATTGTTTCATTCCTTTCTATGGCTGATAGTATTCCACGGCGCGCACGCACACACGCACACACACACACACACCCCTAGAGTCACTTCTGTAAGAATTCTTAGATGTGATACAGGGATGCCGCCAAGCCTTCCCTCTCCACTTCATCTCACCGTAGTCCTCGTCCAGGTGCACAGAGAGGCGCACAGTTCTTCTCCAGCTCATGACTAAAACACCACAGTCTAGCAAAGCAGGCATCATCTGTATGAACTTGGGGCCCGCAAGAGTATCACAGCTACACCTCTCTTTTCTAACCCTGACCATCTACATAGGACAGAGTGTGAAGGCACTGAGGCACCTCATCAGATCGCATCCAACATCTTTATGGAAAATAAACACGAGAGACGTGAGGTGTGCTGAAGCCCTGTTAGGAAACACCTGACTCGCATGTAGACCATGCCCGTCACAATTAGAGTGGGTATTCAGTCTCTCCCTAGAAGATAAACCGCACAGATCTGAAATGTCACTGAGATGGAAATGACTCCCAGAAGATCTTGAGCAGAGCTCTCTCGACTGGGAAGGGGCCCTCCGTGTTCATAAATGGGCTGAGAAAGAGCCAAAAGAAAAAAAAAAACAAAGCTCTGCCCCAAGAAGTCGGAGCCATCAGCAGGACACTCACGCATCCTATGTCCGTCCCTAAAGCTGCTCCACTTCACGCAGCACGCCTCGCCGGCCTCCCCTCTGCAAAGTGTGAACCTCAGGCCTGCCCTTCAGGGCCAGGAGAGGGCTGGTGGTCAGGGACACCCGCTCAGAGGGCGGGCCCTGCAACGTGCAGGGAAAGAGAAAGGCCCTGTGAAGACGTTCGCTTTCCACGTCCTGACAAAACCAGTCTGCTGTGTCCGGAAAACATTTCTCCCCATTCACTCAAACACATAACTTGCAGTGTCTTGTGTACAACCACAGAAATAAAAAGAGAAATGGCGTTCAGTCATGTGAGGGAAAGGAAAGGCACCACTCACTCTCTTCTTGGAGAAGTGAATCGAAATCCCTGAAAAAAGAAAGCTGGGTACCTTTTTTTGGAGTTCCTGGATATTGGTCTCCCAATTTTTGTCCTCCTGTGAGATTTGTCTAAAAGAGAAAAGAAGAGACTCATTACTTCCCTGGTCACGCTGTGCAGTGAGATCGTGGAGCGGCAGCCCCCAGCACTTCGTGCCTGGACGCTGTCTGCGACATGGAGCCTGGCAGGACTAGTCATGGGGGGCCAGTGGGGCTTCATTGGTTGACTGGAAAGGGTGCTCATTCTACATTTTCCCAAAAAAAATACATATAATGGCCTGAATGACGAAAGAGGTGAGTGTGAGGAGGTGTGTGGGACAGCTTGTGCACGAGACGCTTCATGAAAACCCCGCGTCAGCACACGGACAAGGGCAGCGACCGTCAGCCTCTTTATTTTCCTCTTTACGTGCACCTCTACATTCCCGAATCTCTTTGTTTCCAAGATGAGGGCACTGAACCTGTACAGCTCTTACAACCAACCAAAGAAAAACATGGTAAAAGAAATGTCACTTGCTTTAACGTTGATTTTCATCAATCAGTGATCAATTCCACGCCTAAAATCCGAGGACTTTGGGAGGCTGAGCGGGAAGGATCGCTTGAGGTCAGCGGTTGGGGAAGACCGGCTTTGAAGGCTTTTCTGTCTGTGCTGCTCCTGCCGGGGTGGTCTCCTCCCGCCTGTTTCAGCCCCTTTAGTGGCTCCCACTTGCCTCTCCTTTTCCATGTTTCTGACTCAGCCCGCCCTCCTGGCTGACTTCCTCCTACACCAATTAGGGAAAAGGAGCTGCACAATGAAGAATGCAGTTCTAGTATCAAAGGAGGCTGACCTCACAGCCAGTCCGGGCCATAAGAATCACAGCAGACACAGTTGAATGATTCTGAGGACAATTTTTAAAAAGAAAATGTAAAAATAAGACCTGCAGGCGGACATGGTGACTCACACCTATAATCCCAGTACTTTGGGAGGCCAAGGCGGGCAGATCACCTGAGGTCGGGAGTTTGAGACCAGCCTGACCAACATGGAGAAACCCCGTCTCTACTAAAAACACAAAGTCAGCCAGGCGGGTTGGCACATGCCTGTAATCCCAGCTACTTGGGAGGCTGAGGCAGGAGAATTGCTTGAACCCAGGAGGTAAAGGAGGCAGAGGCTGTGGTGAGCCGAGATCGTGCCACTGCACTCCAGCCTGGGCAAGAAGAGCTAAACTCTGTCTCAAAAACATAAAAAAATAAAACCTGCAGAGCCCAACCTTGCCTTAGGACACCCTCATGGTAATCTGCTTCTCAGCAACTGTGTGGCCTTGGGAAGCCACGCCCTCCCCAGGTCTCGGTTTCCCCATGTGTGACTAACACCAGATGAGCTGATGGGAACGTGGTGCACCCCGGAGCCCACGTTTCCTCATGTTTGTAACCTGAGATGCACTAAGTGTGTCTTTAACACCCAACACCAGGACAATTTATTCTACCTCTAATTTACGAAGTGTCTTCCTTTAAGATCTGCGCCTGCTGCCAAAGGTGGTCGTTTTTCCCCAGCCTGCAACTCAGGGCCTCCCTGTGGCCTGAGGACACTGGTCCTGCTGCTCCAGCACTGCTGGGCGAGGTGGGTCCTGGGCTGGGGATAGAGCCAACACTACAGAGCCAGCACTTCCTCCCAGGATTGTGTGGGACTCTGTGAGACTGCCTGGGAATCCTCCCACCAACAGCCAGACCCTGAGACACCCATGGAGGGTGACCCCTCAGGGCTCAGCGAATGGCAACACGCAAGACCATTCTAGACTTTGTTCATAAGGGTTCACACTTCCCCTTGCCCAGATGGACACCTCCACCCACTCGCAGCTCAGCTGTGGGGACGCTTCTGCTTCGGCATCCCTTGGGGGGTCACCAGGCTCCTGCTTCTTCTGTCTGAGCTTCCAGAACAAAGACTGCTTGGAACTCGGCACCACGTCACAGCAAGGAGAGAAAACACCAATTCATGGTTACCCTTTAAGTCCCAGCTTCGATTAACAATGAACGCCAGGAAACAAATTGAGGGGGGCTTTCATATTCTTTCAGGTGCCTGAAAATCAACTACTGGCAGAATATTTTGTCCGATTAGTCTTTGCATTAATGGTTTTTTGTTTTTGTCGTGCAACAATTACAACGTGGAGAGATGGGACAGCCCAGTGGTTGAGAGTGTGATCTCCACCCCCAGCGCCATTCCTTCCAAGCTGCACAACCCTGGGCACGCTGCTCAAACTCTGAGCCTCTGGTTTTGTTTTGTTGGTTTGTTTGTTTGTCCTTAAACTCGGCTGTGTACCCCCTGCAGAGCTCAGTGAGGGTTAGATGAAATGCACCATAAGAGGCTTAGCACAGTGTGTGTCACCTAAAAATCACGTATTAGTGTATAGCTAGTGTCGCTGTTCTGTAGGGCCATGGAACGTGCTGCTGCACACCAGCACAGTCTGAGCAGCACCCCGCCCGGTACCTGTGGAAGGTGTGCAGCCTCCGGGCGAGCAGGTGCTCCAGGGCCAGCACCTTCCCCAGCAGCAGGCGGCGCACGGCAGTCTCCTCGCGGCTGGCCGGGCTGATGCGCTGAGCGGTCAGGCGCCAGACGTGAATCTCGTGCTTCAGTTCTGCAGAGAAAGAAAAGGGAAGCTTGAGTCTCCCACGACCTCAGACATCAGCAACGCCCTCCTCTGTTCCCCCACAGCTGAGGCCTGGCGGAGCAGACACACGCTCGAGATGTGCAGGTAGCCCAGGGTCACCCAGAGCTTCTCAGCACCTAAGCTATTGCAATGCAGCCCAGATGACAAAGCTGACATGTAAAAATTATCACAAAAGCAAAGTAAGGCAATTTCAACCCTTTCCGTGAAGAATAAATTCCTTTCTTGAACCAATACATCAAAGCTAGCACCTGACAACCTTTCCCCTTCTTGCAGGAAATATTTCGGATCTGCTTCCAGCCAAAATCTAGACACTGCCCGATCCTTGAGGGGGTTTCAGGAGCAGATCTAGTGACCACTGAAAACACAAGTGTAATTCTCAGGAGCAGGTGCTCAGGGCTCTCCGGCAGGGCATTTGGTAACGGCAGAAGACAGGGAGGCGCTCTCCAACCAGGCCCCACCGAGCCTCTGACACAGGCAGGAGAGAGGCAGATGACCTGAGGAAATGCTGAAATCTACAGAATGAGCAGAATTTTCACCCATCGCTGAATTCAGACACCTTCTGATAGAGAAGAGTAGAGAAATGATGTGTCAGTTCATGGCCTCTTAAGACATTCAAATATTTCATGAAAACCTACATTTAACCTCTATTTTACTGCTAAAAACATGACATATGTTTCTTGAAATATCCATTAAAAGAATATAAGAAAGCACAATATTTTCATGAACCACCCTTACGTGCACTGCCCCACACTACCCATCACACGAATTAAAGATGAAAAGACAAAGCCTTTCAAGCAAGCGCTGGGGCACCGGAAGAGCAGCTCGGGGCAGAGTCAAGGCGATCACCCAAAGACCCGGGAAGCAGCACGGACGTGGTGGGTTCAGTGGAAAGGGAAAATGCCACCTTTCAGCTCCTTCTGCTCAGTACGCGAGTGCTCCTCACCCACGGCACGGCAGACCTACTGCAACAACAAAGATGAGTTAGGCAGAGGGAGGCAGTCTGGAAACGAAGCATGCCGAGACTCAGAGAGAACACGCAGAGCCTGGGAGCACCAGACTATTTCAGTTAGCACACGGCTTTCTCTAAAGCTTCAGCCCTACCAGGATGAAACCTTTAGAACTAAGATACATAATATGTTTTTATTCAGCACATATCGATGCTTTGTAGCTTTACTAAAATAAAAGGAACCTGGGTATAATTCACAGGCCTCTTCAGAGAAACAGATCCATCATCTCCTCTTGAAAAGTCTCACACTTCGTTAAACCACCCATGAGGCTATGATAACACAAAAAGAAAGGGGAAGAGGAAGTGAAGGAAAAAACTAATGAACTCGCTCTCTGAAACACTGAACACAAAAACACCATCTGTGGGAGGTCTCCAGTGTAAGTTCAGACAGAGCCAGTATTTCACCCTGTGCTCTAAATCTTGCTAAAAGCCCGTCCACAAAGTACCAGAGACTTTCCAGCCGTTCTCTAAAGGCATCGCGGTGAAGGGCCACTTTCTGAAGTGGCTCATCAGCTTTAAAAGGCTCACACCTCTGCATGGTTCATCTCTGGTGCCAGCTGCTGGGTGCAGGCTGGAAGTCTCTCCACACCTTTATGTTTGGAGAAGCAGAGCCTGGGAACCAAGGCTGTGTTGGTGGAGCTGGCCTTCCAGTCCCTACGCAACTACTGCAGGTGCTTACTCTCCAGGGGAGCCTCAGCCACCTCAGTGTGCACCCAGCACCTACCTGCCTTCTAACCCATCAAACCAAAAAGGATGTGCTGCTCTACTCAGATCAACCCACTCATTAATACTCAGGTAATACGCTTTTGCATTCCTCGTTGTGGAATGTAATACACAAATTATGAAGGAATTTAGTAGGGAGGGATTTTGCCCAGGAGAAGGGAGCTCACTCCATTCACCCAGAACTCAGTTTACCAAAACCTGTCCACGTATCAGTTCCCAGGCTTCCTCTGCACCTCCTCTTCATTTCCCCACCCTGTCTACTCTGCTGAGGTCCAAGACCATAGACCCAGCTGGCTACCAGTATTTCCTTCTGAACCCCGTGCTGCAAACTCATAGCTGAACACTTTATCTTCCTCCCACAAAGTCTCTCTCCTACCCTTACCTTCTTAGTTTTTATACAATGCAATTGTTCTTCCGGGAACACAAGACTGAAATGTCATCCTGCTCTTGTCAATGTCATTCTCTTTTATATTTCCACATTAACATTACTGTGTCACAGGTGTCAGATCTGTGTTTGATGCTAAAGGATAAAATTTAATTGGTAGGTTACAAGATGGCCTTCCAAAACTGGAAAGAGATATAAGATACATCATAAATAAACATATGGTAGGGCAGTGTGAGCCTCAGGAGCAGCCCAGGATATGCTGGCACAGCTCTTGTCTCGTCTGCTTCTTCCTGTCCTAGGTTACCTGCTTGTCCAGGCCTCACCCTCTCACATTTCTTAATTCTTACTGTTCCTTAGTAACCTTTAACTACAGCCACTTCCTACCAATCTGCCCCTGGTTAATCATAAAACACCACTTGTTCTATCTATCTATCTCAGGCCTTTAATCCTAGCACTTTGGGAGGCCAAGGCAAGCGGATCACCTGAGGTTGAGAGTTCGAGATCAGCCTGGCCAATATGGTGAAACCCCTTCTCTACTAAAAATACAAAAAAATTACTGGGCATGGTGGCAGGTGCCAGTAATCTCAGCTACTTGGGAGACTGAGGTGGGAGAATTGCTTGAACCCAGGAGGTGAAGGTTGCAGTGAGCCAAGATTGTGCCATTCCACTCCAGCCTGGGCACAACAGAGCAAGGATCCATCTCAAAAAAAGAAAAATGGCAACAAAAGCCAACATTGACAAATGGGATCTAATTAAACTAAAGAGCTTCTGCACGGCAAAAGAAACTATCATCGGAGTGAATGGGCAACCTACAGAATGGGAGAAAATTTTTGCAATCTATCCATCTAACAAAGGGCTAATATCCAGAATCTACAAAGAACTTAAACAAATTTACAAGAAAAAAGCAACCCCATCAAAAAGCAAAGGATATGAACAGACACTCCTTGAAAGAAGACACTTATGCAGTAAACAAACATATGAAAAAAGCTCATTATCACTGGTCACTAGAGAAATGGCAAATCAAAACCACAATGAGATACCATCTCGCACCAGTTAGAATGGTGATCATTAAAAAGTCAGGAAACAACAGATGCAGGAGAGGATGTGGAGAAATAAGAATGCTTTTACAACGTTGGTGGGAGGGTAAATTAGTTCAACCATTGTGGAAGACAGTATGGCAATTCCTCAAGGATCTAGAACCAGAAATACCATTTGACCCAGCAATCCCATTACTGGGTATATACCCAAAGGATTATAAATCATTCTACTATAAAGACACATGCACACATATTTGACTGCAGCACTGTTCACAAGAGCAAAGACTTGGAACCAACCCAAATGCGCATCAATGACAGACTGGATAAAGAAAATGTGGCACATACACCATGGAATACTATCCAGCCATAAAAAAGTATGAGTTCATGCCCTTTGCAGGGACGTGGATGAAGCTGGAAACCATCATTCTCAGCAAACTAACACAGCAACAGAAAACCAAACACCGCATGTTCTCACTCATAAGTGGGAGTTGAACAATGAGAACACATGGACACAAGGAGGGAAACATCACATACCGGGGCCTGTCAGTGGGTGGGAGACTAGGGGAGGGATAGCACTAGGAGCATTCGGAGAAATACCTAACATAGATGACAGATTGATGGGTACAGCAAACCACCATGGCACATGTATACCTATGTAACAAACTTGCATGTTCTGCACATGTATCACAGAACTTAAAGTGTAATTAAAAAATAAAATAAATAAAAATAAAAATTTTTAAAAATTAATTATTAAAATAATAAAATAAAATAAATCTGTCTATCACCTTCCTAGATGATAGGAAGATAACTGATATCTAGCTATTATCTTCCTAGATCTATCATTTCCTAGATTACATGATAGATTATAGATAGATAAATAGATGACAGATAGATAAATTCCTCCTTTCAAATATCCAGTAGTTCCCTGTGGCCTCCAGAATAGAGCTAAAGATGTCAAAGATCTTCAGAGAAGACTCAAAACCCCAAATGACCAGCACCATTGTGCTGATTCTGCCATATAAGTTTCAACTCTTTGTCTCTGCCACTCTAGCCTCTTACTAGGAGCCATCGTCAGATATCCCATCTCTTACCTCTCTATCAGCCTCCACCTTTCTGAGCTTCTCAACCAACTTCTGATGGTATTACTTAACAGTGGCCACATACATGTTTCAAACAGGCAAAGACAGTGCCGTGTGGGATACGGCCTCACTCAGGAGGTGATGGCTTCCAGGGAAACCTAGAGTAGTGAGCCCAGAGCCAGGAATCTCAGGAGAAAAAGCCTAGGCCAGAAAGAGAGAAATGGAACTATACTAGTGTTAAGTTCATCTACTGTATGCTGGGTAGTATAATATCGCTTAAAGTTAGTGGTATAATAGTCACTAAATTCATAAAACAGAATTAAAGCCCAAAAAAGTAACAACCAAAAGAGGAGAAAATATAGAATATATTTAAATAATTAATTCAAAAGAAGGCATAAATGAAGAGAATAGTAATAAAGCAGCACAAATATAAAACAATAATATGATGTTACACTTAAATTCAATCACATCACTAAGCACATTAAATATAAATGTCTAAGAGACAGACTATCAGGGTAGATTAAAAAGCAAGATGCAAATATATGCTGCTTACAAGAACTGTACTTTAAAGACATACATAAGTTAAAAGTAAAAAGATGGAAAAAGATATACCACACTAACACTAGTCAAGAGAAAAATGAAATTGTTATATCAACAACAAAGTATATTTCAGAGCAAAGAATATTAACATGGATCGCAAAGATTGTTTTTATAATAATAAAGGTGTTAATTCATCAAGATGAAAGAACAATCCTAAATATTTATGTGCCCTAATAAACTTTTAAAATGCATAAAGCAAAATGATAGAATTACAAAGAGAAATAAATAAATCTATAATCACCCTTAGACACGTCTGTATCCATCTCTCAATAATTAATAAAACAAGTAGATGGAAAATCAGCAGGGATATAGAATACTTGAATAACATTATCAGCCAATCTGACTTAAGCTACATAACTGACATCATTGAACATCCCTCCCAACAAGAGCAGAATACATTTTCATTTCTAGTACACACAGAACGGTTACAAAGATAGACCACATTCTATAGCCATACAGGTCTCAATAAATTTTAAAGGATTCAAGATTTATGAAATGCATTCTCTTACTATACTGGAACTAAATTAGGTAACTGCAAAAACTTTCCCAAATACTTGGAAGGTAAATAAACCATCTAAATTATCCAAGGATCA
Source organism: Piliocolobus tephrosceles (assembly GCF_002776525.5). Lineage (NCBI taxonomy): Eukaryota > Metazoa > Chordata > Mammalia > Primates > Cercopithecidae > Piliocolobus > Piliocolobus tephrosceles. Next base: position 162,615,467 of record NC_045439.1, read on the forward strand.
AAGAAGAAATAAAAAGATGAATTACAAGATAATTTGGGCCGGGCACAGTGGCTCAAGCCTGTAATCCCAGTACTTTGGGAGGCCAAGACAGGTGGATCACAAGGTCAGGAGATCAAGTCCATCCTGGCTAACACGGTGAAACCCCGTCGCTACTAAAAAATACAAAAAAACTAGCCAGGCGAGGTGGCGGGCACCTGTAGTCCCAGCTACTTGGGAGGCTGAGGCAGGAGAATGGTGTAAACCCGGGAGGTGGAGCTTGAAGTGAGCCGAGATCCGGCCACTGCACTCCAGCCTGGGCGACAGAGCGAGATTCCGTCTCAAAAAAAAAAAAAGAAAGATAATTTGAACTGAATTAAAATGAAATATTTAATAAATTAGTGAGAGGTCACTAAAGTAATACTTAGAAGGAAATTTAGAGCACTAAATGCCTATAATAGAAAATAAGAGGCACGTGAAATCAATAACCTTACCCTCTACTTTTAGAAACTAGTGAAAGAAAAATAAGCCCAAAAGTAAGCAGAAAAAAATAATAAAGAGCACAATAGACATTATTAAAAGAGAAAAAAAACTGTAGAGAAAAATCTATATAATCAAAAGCTGGTTCTTTGAGATCAATAAAATTGATAAACAAACCAAAAAGAGAGAGAGAAGACAAACTGCAACATCAGAGATGAGAGATATGACATTATCAAAAATTTGATAGCCCTTAAAAGGAAAATGAAAGAATATTATGAACAATTTTACAACAATACATTCGACAACTTAGATTAAATGGACAAATTCCTCGAAAGACACCGACTACCAGAATCACTCAGGGAGAAACAGATTACTTGAACAGCCATCCCTACATGTATATTAAGGGATTTGACTTTGTAGTTAAAAACCTTCCCACAAAAACATCCAGGCCTATACATGTCCAAATAAACATTTAAGAAAAAAGTAATAGCAATTCTACAGAAATTCTTCCAAAACTTTGAAGATGACGAAGTATTTCTGTATTCCACCTATGAGGACAACAAAAAAAGACATTACAAGACGGGAAACCATATCAAGATCCCTGATGTACACAAATACAAAATGCTAACCAAGTATTAGCAAGCAGCAGCAGGAGCTGAATATCTGGTGATCAGAGGGACAGGCGCTGGTGATTACTGTTCCTTTCACCATGTACGTCATGCTCTCTCCCATTCTGAGCACCTGGTAGGCTGGCCTGGCCTGGTCCCTTGTGACTGGGTGGAGCCTGCCTGTGTCACTCGATGGCAGAGTGGGCCCATGATATTCTCTGCCTTCAAGGCCAGCCACTCAGGACTCTAAGAACAGATGATGATCGGGGCCCCTGCCAGGTCACTGGGGAGGAGGCGAGGGGTACAAAGCCAACACGAGGAAGAAAACACAGTTCTGGAAGCCACTGAGATTTCAGGGTTACTTTTTCCCTGCAACATAACCAAGCCTGTTCTGACACTGCTCTGTACACTACCACAGGCCTGCTAAACTCAGATCTGTTGAGCGGGGCTTAGGAATCTGCAGTTTTACCAAGGACTCCAAATTTGGAGCCCTCTAGGCCCAACAGTGGCACAGAGCAATCACCCGACTCTGCACTGCTGGTCTTAGCACTGCCGGAAGGTTCCAGCTTCACCATGTGTGCGCACTTCCCACCATCCCTCCCCACTTCCCTTGAAGCTTTTCTCTGTTCCTTACTCAGGAATGGTGAGGAATTGATTACAGAGATTTATTTTCTATGTATCTAAATCTGTGTATCCCAAATTCTTCTCAAGATTAGACACTGTGGTCACCAGGGAGGTTGGGAGAGGCTGGCATAGTTGGGCAGGATGACAGCTGAGCTCTCCACTAAGGCACAGCTGTGCACACACAAGCTCCAAGAGACAGGACAATCATCCATCACAATCACAGTCTCCTTTGCTCTCCCTTGGTTCTAACATTTTCCTCAGAAAATGAAACCTATATATTAATTTATTTTACTGTGCATGTATTAGTTGATTATAAAACATTCTAAACACCTCTAGCTAGTTGTCACGGGCTGAACTAGGTCCCGGCCCCAGGTAAGACGACTGGACATTCCCAAGAACAATCTCGTTTTGTCAGATAAATCCTGAGGAGGCACATGAAACAATATTTTCTTAATGAGATTTTTTAAACACTCAAATTCTGAATAACATGAAAGTCACACAGATCTGTCTGGGACAGTCAGCATCGGAGGAACTGGAGTAAGGCAGGACCATGTCACGGCCTCCAGCCGCCCGCGTGGAAATGGAATCTGGCTATCTTATCCAGAACAAAGACAAACTGAGATCCTGTAAGACACAGGCCCACGGAATCACAAAGGCTGAGAGAGATCAACATACAACCCGTGAGCTCTAAAAACCCCTGAAGAAGAAGAGCGCCTGCATCTGCCGAGCTCTGGTCGCCTGATGCCCGTTACCCAGGCAACCTGCACGGCATCCACATTCGGGAGCTCACCAAGGAAAGGCTGGCTGTTCCCCCAAATAATCTATTGTTCCTAATACATTCTAGTGAGTAACGATCTCAATAAAACATCCACTGAAGTGTTTAAGTGATGAAAGTGCAAAACGGTAAGATGGCCCTAAGCCCTCATCCTGCTGGCTGGTGCTCAGCATCTGCTGTGTTTGTTTGTTTGTTCGTTTGTTTTTTAGACAGAGTCTCACTCTGTCACCCAGGCTGGAGTGCAGTGGCACGATCTCGGCTCACTGCAACCTCCATCTTCCGGGTTCAAGCAATTCTCCTGCCTCAGCCTCCCGAGTAGCTGGGATTACAGGTGTGTGCCACCATGCCCGGCTAATTTCTATATTTTTAGTACAGACGGGGTTTCACCATGTTGGCCAGGCTGGACTCAAACTCCTGACCTGATTCAGGTGATCTGACCCGCTCGGCCTCCCAAAGTGCTGGGATTACAGGCATGAGCCGCCGCGCCCAGCCTAGCATGTGCTCTTGATTGACAGGGCACATCACCTCCTGTGCTGGGTTATGTTGCTGTATTTGCAGTCGTATTTAGCACTCAAGCTATGATACACTATTAAAGCACTACCATCTATGTTAGTGTATTTGTGCCATACACACATGGCTTTAGGAGGTTATGACATGTGAGTTGTACATGGTGGCCATAACTTTGCACATTTTAGCACAGTACACTTCACAGAAAACTGAAGAGGCACAGCTCATGACAGCAGCCCTGAAAACACAGCGTATACTAGGAGGCAGACGTGAAGAGTCACTGATACTGAGCATCCAGCAACCCATCGACAGGTACTTCCTGGTAAGAACTTCCCCTGGTAAACAAACAATCTTATGGTAATGAAATCCGAGCCTACATGAGGAGGCACCTGTACTCACCAACAATCTCACTGGGTTCCTTGTTATAAAGCTTTCTGTTCCAGTAAAGGAGTCTGAGGAGTGGAAAGGAGACCAGGAGAACAAGGCAAATCCCAATGAACATGTGTGCAGTGAATCCGGCAAAGTCCAGGCCCTGGAAATAGACAAGCAGAAATGAAATGGCGACGGGCCTTTCCTCTGCACAGGCAGCAGCTCCCCGAGTCAGGGTCCAGGGAGGGCCAGAGCCCAGGAGGGAAGGGGCTCACCAGGAGTTCCAGGACCTTAGGCAGAGGTCCTGGAGCACAACACAAAGCCCAAGGAAGAACACAGATTCCTCACCATGATTTTGAAAATTGTTAAGGCTTGTTTCTTTCATGTCAAAAGCCAAAAACCAATTCTTACACAAATGACAAGCCATCATAGGGAGAAACAAAAACAGGCCACCACATCTAACTCAACCTTGGCTCGGTCTGTCTTCACCACTAGATTGATGCCTTCCCCCAGATACGGTGAAAAAAGACCGAATGGGACAAAACACTAAACAGTCTGACAATATTTGCCCATTTGAAGGTAAGTTGAATTTTTACACATCTCACTCCATTGGTTTGAAAGAGTCCTCACGGCTGGAGAGCAGAGACCTCCGCAGGGCACCCAGGGCCCACCAGGGCTGGGATCGCTCAGAGCATGGGACCAGCAGCAGGGATCCAGGCAGGAACCTGCCTTCCCCGCAGGCTTCCTTTGCCCGCCTGGGGCTCTGCACATGGCCGGCCACTGACGGTATCTTTACAGCTGGGCAAAATCCCCACTAGGTTGATCTGTCCTGGAATAAGTCAGCAATGTCATTGGTTGGTTCTGTTCTTTCACTGACCATGTGCTTTTATACCTTCAGCACATCTGTGCAGGTACCTCCTGAGCCCCCAGCAGGACAGATGAGGCTCCTATCCCCATGAAGCTGGCCATCTGGCAAGAACTCAAGGTCTTTTCTGTAGTGTCCATGGGTCACATGCGCCACAGAGGGGGCCAGAGGCACAGTGACAATGCACGACCATGGGGAGCGACAGGGGGCAGGGCGGGAGAGACAACGGGCAGTCCAGCTCTGCCTTGGGAGCCGTGGGAGCCTCTTACACAGGTAGAGGGGTGACAAGTCACATGGAACATTAGTGAGGATCCCACAATAGGAGTTTGGAAAATTACCTTCCAAAGGTCTGGGATTGAGTGATTTAAACTATATTAATTGTTCCTTATTAAAATGTATGTATTTTTTCTCTCACTTTTAGAAAATAGGTGAAATCACTTTCAACATTGTTAAAGATACAACACAACGAGAGGCCATTATCAATGAAGTTGTGTCAAAGTTTAGAGCTTGCCAATATATAATAATCTGAAACGCTTAATCCCTTGCAGTTACTGGTACATCCAACGGTTGTCCTTGCAAACAGCATTACAAATGACAGATGGAGCTGTATAAGCTAATTCCTCGGCAGATAGCAGGGAAACCACACAGAGGCGGGACTCGTAGAATGCTTTGGGTGATCATATAGAAGAATGCACCACTTTTCTGACAGTTCTTCAATGGGGGTATTACATCGAATTTTGTGCTTATCTCTGTAATTCATACCCCAGATACCTGAAAAAGGTCCACGATACTTTCAGGGGCTTATGAAACTGTTTTAAATTCTTCTAAACTCAGAAGCAAAAAAAAATGAACCATTGGGTCAGAGAAAATGATTTAGAACATAATAACTATAAAGTTTTGCCCCATTTGAAATGTTCAGGCAATTGGAGAAAAAAATGATGAGTACATAAAAGAAAAAAAAAAAAAAAAAACTAAGGAAGTCCTGGGTGTGCGTCCACAGCAAAATGACACAGCACTGAGTGAAGCATTTGCATTCCATCCAAGTTGCTGCAAGACATTATTTCATTCTTTTTTATGGCTGAACAGTATTCTATGGTGTGGTGTGGGGGTGTATACACATATATATATATATACATCTCAAATTTTCTTTATCCACTTATCTATTGATGGGCATTTAGGTTGAGTCGATGTATCTGCAGTTGTGAACCGTGCTGTGATAAACCTAAGTGTGCCGGTGTCTTTTTGATATAATGACTTCTTTTCCTTTGGGTAGATACACAGTGGCTGGATTGCTGGATTGAATGGTAAATACACTTTTAGTTCATTGAGAAATCTCCACAGTATTTTCCATAGGGGTCGTATTAATTTACATTCAAACCAGCAGTGTATAAGCCTTCCCTTTTTACCACATCTGTGCCAACATCTATTGTTTTTTGACTTTTTAATAATGGCCATAATGGCCATTCTGACTGTAGTAAGATGGTATCTCATTCTTTTAATTTTTATTTCCCTGATGATTAGTGATGTTCAGCATTTTTTCATATGTTTCTTGGCCAGTTGCATATCTTCTTTTGAAAAATGTCTACTCATGTCATTTGCCTACTTTTTATTAGGATTATTTGGTTTTTTTTCTTGCTAATTTGTTTGAGTTTCTTGTAGTTGTGGATATTAGTCCTATGTCAGATTCATAGTTTGCAAATATTTTCTCCCATTCTGTAGGTTCTCTGTTTACTTTGATGGTTATTTCCTTCTTGTTTTGTTGTTGTTGTTGTTGTTGTTGTTTGAGACAGTCTCTCTTCGTCACCCAAGCTGGAGTGCAGTGGTGTGATCTCGGCTCACTGCAACCTCTGCCTCCCTGTGTATCAAGTGATTCTCCTGCCTCAGCCTCCTGAGTAGCCAGGATTACAGGCATGCACCACCACGCCCAGCTAATTTTTTTTATTTTTAGTAGAGATGGGATTTCACCGTGTTGGTCAGGCTGGTCTCTAACTCCTGACCTCAGGTGATCCTCCCACCTTGGCCTCCCAAAGTGCTGGGATTACAGGTGTGAGCCACCACGCCCAGCCTGATTAGCTTTTCAGTTTAATTAGATCCCATTTATTTTTGTTTCTGCAGCATTTGTTTTTGGCATCTTTGTCCTAAATTCTTTGCCTAGGTCAATGTCCAGAGGAGTTTTTCATAGGTTTTCTTCTAGAATTTTTATGGTTTCAAGTCTTAGATTTAAGTCTTTAATCCATCTTATTTTGTATATCGTGAGATATAGGGATCCAGTTCCATTCTTCTACATGTGGCTAGCCAGTTTTCCCAGCATCATTTCTTGAATAGAGTGTCCTTTACCCAGTTTATGTTTTTGTATACTTTGTTGAAGATCAGTTGGTTGTAAGTATTTGGCTTTATGTCTACGTTCTCAATTCTGATCCATTGCTCTATGTGTCTACTTTTATACCAGTACCATGCTGTTTTGGTTACTATAGCCTTTTAGTATAATTTGAAGTTGAGTAATGTGATGCCTCTAGATTTGTTATTTTTGTTTAGGATTGCTTTGGCTATTCAGGCTCTTTTTTGGTTCCATATGAATTTCAAGATTGGTTTTTCTAATTCCGTGAAAAATGATATTGGTATTTTGATAGGAATTGCATTGAATCTGTAAGTTACTTTGGGCAATATGGTCATTTTTGTGATACTGATTCTTCCAATCCATGAGCACGTTTCCACTTGTTTGCGTCATCTATGATTTCTTTCAGCAGTATTTTGTAGTTCTCCTTTTAGACATCTTTCAACTCCTTGGTTAAGTATATCCCTAGGTATTTTATTTTTTGGTAGCTATTGTGAAAGGGATTGAGTTCTTGATTTGATTCTTGGCTTGGTCACTGTTGGTGTACAGCAGTGCTACTGATTTGTGTACATTGATTTTGTAACCTGAGATTTTACTGAATTCATTTATCAAATCTAGGAGTCTTGGAGGAGTCTAGAGTTTTCTAGGTATAAGATCATATCAGTGGCAAACAGACATAGTTTGACTTCCTCTTTTCCAATTTGGGTAGTCTTTATTTCTTTATCTTGCCTGATTACTGTAGGACTTCCTCTTCATGAATAATTTTAAAATTAATTTCAAACCTAAGTTTTATTTCACAATCTGTTTTCTATTTGAGTTCCTTGATGAAAAACTAAACAATGCAAAATAAATATGCACATCACGTGATGCAAATGTATGGCTGTGCTGTCACTATTGATAATGAGGCTTTATAAATTTATCTCTGCTGAAGACACGGTCCCTGAAACTATGAGTGCATCTGTGTCTCCATACAGAGAAGTATTTCCTTATCTCCAAACCACTGTGAAATAAATTAAAATCAAGGCTGGGCACGGTGGCTCACGCCTGTAATCTCAGCACTTTGGGAGGCCGAGGCAGACGGATCGCCTAAGGTCAGGAGTTCAAGACCAGCTTGGGCAACACAGTGAAACCCTGTCTCCACTAAAAATATAAAAATTAGCCAGGTGTGGTGGTATGCACCTGTAATCCCAGCTACTCAGAAAGCTGAGGCAGCAGAATCGCTTGAATCCAGGAGGTGGAGGTTGCAGTTAGCCAAGATCACGCCACTGCACTCTAGCCTGGGCAACAGAGCGAGACTCCATTACAGTTTAATTCCCAAATTCAGGGAAAGTCATTATGTAGAAGACAAGGAATACCACCTTCAGTAAAACAAGGACAGTCCTAAGGCCATCTCCCCAGAGGATATCACTTTGGCAGAAAATTGTATGACAAGCCTGCGCTGAGCCTCAGCAAGACCATAGAGGGTACTCACTTCCAGGGCCCTCTGAGTATTTCTGCAAAACCTCACCTTTCTCTCCTACCATCATATTTAAAATCTGGGTATCTTAAAACAGCTTGTCAGCATGCCATGGAGGATTGCAGCAATGGTCTGACAGACTGTTCTTTGCCCTCAGTTTTCTACATGGCTTGGTAGAAACACAGCCAGTGTCTGTCTTGGGTCACTTCGTATTGTTTAGTTCAGAATATTTCAATCTAGGACTGCAAAGGCAGGCTTAAAAGGACGCAGAGTTAATTCAGGTTGTGTGTAAGAAATACATCATGCCTAGGATTTTACATTAACACTAATGTGATGCTAGTCGGGAGAGTTAAACTGTTGCAGCATTCATTAAATGTTGTCATAAAAAGAAGAGAAAAACAGCCAAGTTGACAGCCAAGTTCTACAAAAAGTCTAATGAAGTGCAGTAGCCACATCTTCACTTGAACTATTTTTCTACCTATTCTACTACAACTTAGGTTTTCCACTAGAAATTAAGGTTTTAGGTTTTACACTTACATCTATGATCCAGTTTGAGTTAATTTGTGGATATAGTGGGAGGTGTGGACTGAAGTTCATTTTTCCTGCATCTGAATATCCATTTGTTCCAGGACAATTTGTGGAAAACACTATCTTGTCTCTGCTGACTTGGCTTTGCACCTTGGTCAAAAATCAGTAGTTCACTTATGTGTGGGTCTGTATCTACACTCCCTACTTTATTCCATTTATCTATCTGTCTATCTTGATACCAAAACCACTGTGCTGGTTACTGAGACTTTATAATACATCTTGGTGTCAGGATTTACTAGCCCTTTCAGTTTGTTTTTGTTTTCTGTCATTCTGGATTCTTTGAATTTCTATATCAATTTTAGAATCAGCTTGTCGGTTTCTTTTTTTTTTTTTTTTTTTTGAGACGGAGTCTCGCTCTGTTGCCCGGGCTGGAGTGCAGTGGCCGGGCCTCAGCTCACTGCAAGCTCCGCCTCCCGGGTTCACGCCATTCTCCTGCCTCAGCCTCCCAAGTAGCTGGGACTACAGGCGCCCGCCACCTCGCCCGGCTAGTTTTTTTGTATTTTTTAGTAGAGACGGGGTTTCACCGTGTTAGCCAGGATGGTCTCGATCTCCTGACCTCGTGATCCGCCCGTCTCGGCCTCCCAAAGTGCTGGGATTACAGGCTTGAGCCACCGCGCCCGGCCTTGTCGGTTTCTACTCAAAGAAAAAACCTGCTATGGTTTTGATGGGGATTGCTTGAATTTATAGATCAATTTGGAAATAATTGATAGCTTAACAATTTTGAGTTTTCCAGCCCATAAACAAGGTGTACCTCTTAATTTATTTAGATCTTTAATTACTCCGCAGTTTTGTAGTTTTCAGTATATAGACCTTGCATCTGTTTGGTCATATGCAATACCAAATACAGCATATGTTTTGTGCTCCTGTAAAAGAAATTTTAATTTTAATTTTCAGTTATTTATTGCTAAATATGGAAAACCATTAATTTTTGTATATGGACTCTGTATCCTGCAACCTTGTCAAATTTATTTATTATTTGTAGGAGCTCTTTTGTGGATTGCATCAAATCTTCTACATGGACGATTGTGTCTTCTGCAAATAAAGACTTTTAATTCTTCCTTACCAATATTGATGCTTTGTATTTCTTTTCTTGCATTATTGCATGAGCCACAGCCTCCAATAAAATGTTGAATAAAAAGAGTGAGAACAGACATTCTTGTCTTGTTTCTATTCAGTTATTCTCAGTGAAGTGTGATGCCAGCTAAAGATTCTCAGATATTCTTTATTGGGATGATGAATTTCTCTTTTATCCCTAGTTTCTTGAGAGATTTCATCAGTAATAAATACCGGATTTTGCCAAATGTTTTTTCTGCATTTATTGAGATGATCACATGGTTTTTTCATTTAGTTTGTTAGCATAGTAAATTACATTGATTAATATTTCAGATATCATAAGAATCTTCCATTCCTGGATAAATTCTACTTGACTAAGATGTATTACCTATGTATATATTGTTAAACTGGATTTACTAATTTTTAAAATATTAAATCTATGTTCACAAGAAATATTTATCTATCATTGCCTTTTCTCATACTGGTTTTGTCTAGTTTACATATCAGGGCGTCACAGAATTAATTGGGAAATATTCTGTCCTCTTCAATTTACTGTAAAGCTTTGTATAGAACTGGTATTATGACATTATTTTTTCCTTAACTATTTGGGAGAATTCAACAAAGAAGCTATCTTAGGCTGAGTTGTTTATGTTTTGTTCTTTGTGGGAAGGTTTTTAACTACATATTTGATGATTTCTATAGCTATAGGGCAACTCAGGTTACCTACTTCTTCTTGAGTGAAGTTTTAAAGAGTGTGTCTTTCCAAAAAAAATGTTTATTTTATCTAAGCTGTCAGATCGTTTACATAGAGTTGTCCATGACCTTCTCTAAGAATAGTGTAATGTCTGTGTGCTCTGCTGTAATATAACAACTCTCATTCTTGATATTAGTAACTTGAATCTTCTGTCTCATTTTCCTCATCAGCTTGGCGAGATGTTTGTCAATATTACTGATCTTGTCAAAGAACCAGCTTTTGCCTTCATTGATGTTCCCTATTTTTCTAGTCTGTATATATTTTTTTCCTCTGCTTACTTTTAATTTCTTTTTCTGATTCCATAGGATAAAGCTGAGGTTATGGATTTGAGACACATCTTTTCAAATACAGGTGTTTAGTGTTACACATTTCCTTCTAAATACCGCTTCAGAGTGGGGACCAGCACACATGGAGCTGGAATACAGCCATATCCATTCATTTATGTGTTGTCTATGGCTACTTTCATGCTACATAGTGGTGCGGCTGAGTAATTGCAATGGAGACCATACAGCCCACATGCCTATAAAATTAACTATATATAGCCTTTTAAGAAGTCTACTGACTTCTGCTATAGAAGAATCCTAAAAATTTTGATATGTTCTGTTTTCACTATAATTCAACACAAAACTGCTCGGGACTGAATTGTGTTTCCCCGAAAGTACTGTGGCCGAAGTTCTACCTCGCCCCCTCAATGGGGTGGTATTAGGAGATGGAGTCTTTTGGAGGTGATAAGGCTTAGATGAGGTCATGAGGGTAGAGCCCTCATGCTGGGATTAATGCCTGTATAAGAAGAGATGCCGGAGAGCTTCATCTCTGCCTCTTCTCCCTGCCTCCCTGCCACATGAGGACACAGTGAGAGAGCGGCCATCTGCAAGCCTGGAAGAGAGCCCTCACCAGGGAATGAAATCCACTGGATCTTGAACTTTCTAGCCTCCAGACTGTGAGAAATAAATTGCTATTATTTAAGCTGCCCCGTCTATGGTATTTGGTTATGGCATTCCAAGTGGATGAGTACAAAAATACTTTCTAATTTCAATCTCACTTTCCTCTTTGACCCTTGGATTACTGAAATGTGTGTTAGTTTCCAGATATTTGAGAATTTTCCAAATATCCTTGTTATTAATTTCTAATTTAATTCAACTGTGGTCAGAGAAAATATTTTATGTTAACTTGAATCTTTTTAAATTTATTGAGATTTGTCTTATTGCCTAGAATCTATTTCGGTTAATGTTTTATGTGCATCTGGAAAAAAAATATACATTCTTCTGATATTGAGTGGAGTTTTTTATAAATGTCAACTAGATCATGTTAGTTAACAATGATGTTTTCTATATCCTTGTAGATTTTCTCTCTACTTGTTCTTTTTTTTTTTTTTTTTTTTGAGATGGAGTCTCACTCTGTCACCTGGGACTACAGGCGCCGCCACCTCGCCCAGCTAGTTCTTTTGTATTTTTTAGTAGAGACGGGGTTTCACCGTGTTAGCCAGGATCCTCTCGATCTCCTGACCTCGTGATCCACCCGTCTTGGCCTCCCAGAGTGCTGGGATTACAGGCTTGAGCCACCGCGCCCGGCCTACTTGTTCTTTCAATTACTGTGAGAATTGTACTGAACTCTCCAACTATAATTAAGGATTTATCTATTCCTCCTTGCAGTACTATCATGTTTCACATATTTTGAAGGTCTGTCATTGGTTGTATAATCGTAATTTTTATGTTCACTATATGAATTTACCCCTTTATTATGATGAAACATTCTTTAATCCTAGAAATATTCTTCACTCTGCAGTCTACTTTGTCAGATATTAATATAGCCACTTTGTTCTGATGAGTCTTTTGCTATTCCTTTACTTTTAATTTATTTGTGTTGATAGATAGATAGATAGATAGACAGACAGACAGACAGACATTTTTTTTTTTTCTGAGATGGAGTTTCACTCATCACCCAGGCTGCAGTACAATGGGGTGATCTTGTCTCACTGCAACCTCCATCTTCCGGGTTCAAGCGATATTTCTGCCTCAGCCTCCCGAGTAGCTGGGATTCCAGGTGCCCGCCACTATGCCCAGCTAATATTTTGTATTTTTAGTAGAGACGGGGTTTCACCATGTTAGCCAGGCTGGTCTTGAACTCTTGAGCTTAGGTGATCCACCAGCCTCGGCCTCCCAAAGTGCTGGGATTACAGGCGTGAGCCACCGTGCCTGCCCTTGTGTCTTTATATTGTAAATGTGTGTCTTGTAAGCAGCGTAATGCAGATGTTCCCTGACTTAATTTGGTTCAATTTACAATTTTTCAATTTCACAATGGTGCAAAACCATCTCAACTTTGATGTAATGTACAATATTCAATAAGTTACATGAGCTATCCAGCACTTTATTATAAAGTAGACTTTGTATGAGATTTTGCCCAATGGTATGCTAATGTAAGGGTTCTGAGCACATTTAAGGTGGGCTTAGGCGAAGCCATGATGTTCAGGAGCTTAGGTATATTAAACATATTTTGGGCCGGGCACGATGGCTCAAGCCTGTAATCCCAGCATTTTGGGAGGCCAAGACGGGTGGATCACAAGGTCAGGAGATCGAGACCATCCTGGCTAACACGGTGAAACCCCGTCTCTACTAAAAAATACAAAAGAACTAGCCGGGCAAGGTGGTGGGCGCCTGTAGTCCCAGCTACTCAGGAGGCTGACACAGGAGAATGGCGTAAACCCGGGAGGCGGAGCTTGCAGTGAGCTGAGATCCAGCCACCGCACTCCAGCCTGGGCGGCAGAGCGAGACTCCGTCTCAAAAAAAAAAAAAAAAATATTTTGGCTTATGATATTTTTAACTTACAATAAGTTTATCTGGATGTAATCTATAGTTGGATGGGGCTTGTTTGTTTGATCTGACGATCCCTGCTGTTTAATTGGGATATTTAAACTATTTATATGTTATATAATTATTAAATATAGTTAGGTTTAACTCTTGCAATTTGTTTTATATTTGTTCCATCATTTCTTTGCTTCCTTTTGCCTTTTTTCTACATTCCATTCCATTAAATAAATACTATTTATGATTCCACTTATATTCTTTGTTGGCATTAGCTGTTACTCTTTGTTTTTCCTTTTAGTGGTTGCTTTAGAGTTTATCATATACATTTTTAACTTTCACGGACTACCTTCAAATTATATTATAGTAGTTTACATATACTATAAAATATCTTACATTAATATAATTTTTTTTTTGTTAAGACAGAGTCTCGCTCTTTTGCCTAGGCTGGAGTACGTGGCGCAATCTCGGCTCACTGCAACCTCCGCCTCCTGGGTTCAAGCAATTCTCCTGCCTCAGCCTCCCAAGTAGGTGGGACTACAGGCACGTGCCACCACACCCAGCTAGTTTTTTTTGTATTTCTAGTAGCAACGGGGTTTCACCGTGTTAGCCAGGATGGTCTCGATCTCCAGACCTCATGATCCACCCGCCTCAGCCTCCCAAAGTGCTGGGATTACAGGCGTGAGCCACTGCACCTGACACATTAATATACTTTAATTTCTCCCCTTCCAGGCTTTATTTTATTGTTGTCATCAATTTTACTTACATATTACGTTATTTTGTTTAAACAATTATCTCAAAGTGGTTTGAGTAATTTTTTAAATTATGTGAATTTACCCATGTAGTTACCCTTTTCAGTATTCTTCATGACTTTGTGAAGATCCATGTTTCCATTTGGTGTCACTTTCCTTCTGTCTTACAGACTTCCTTTAGTATGTCTTACCATGTGGGTCTGCTGCTGATGAATTCTTTTTAGCTTTTCTATATGAGAAAACGTCTGTTTTTGTACATAAGAAAAAGAGATTTTCACTGGGTGTAGTATTCTGAGATCACTGGTGTTTTCTTTCAGTATTTAAAGGTGTTGCTCCGTTGCCTTCACGTGCATTATCTCTAAAGAGAAATATATTGTCATCTTTATCTTTGCTTCCTTGCCTGTAACATGTCTTTTTCTTTGGAAACTTAAGATTTTCTCTTCATCATTGTTTTCAAATAATTTTATTATGGCCGGGCGCGGAGGCTCAAGCCTGTAATACCAGCACTTTGGGAGGCCGAGACGGGCGGATCACGAGGTCAGGAGATCGAGACCATCCTGGCTAACACGGTGAAACCCCGTCTCTACTAAAAAATACAAAAAACTAGCCGGGTGAGGTGGCGGGTGCCTGTAGTCCCAGCTACTCGGGAGGCTGAGGCAGGAGAATGGTGGGAACCCGGGAGGCGGAGCTTGCAGTGAGCCGAGATTGGGCCACTGCACTCCAGCCTGGGCGACAGAGTAAGACTCCGTCTCAAAAAAAAAAAAAAAAAAAAAAATTTATTATGATGTGCCTCACTGTAGTATTCTTCATGTTTCTTGTGCTCTGGTTTCATTGAACTTCTTGATTCTGTCGGTTTATACCATTCATAAAATTTGGAATTTAGGTCCATTTTTCAGGTGTCTTTTTCCATTCCCCTCTCTCCTCCAGAGATGAGAATTGCATGTTAGGCCACTTGAAGCTTTCCCATAGCTCACTAATGCTTTTCAGTCCTTGTTATTATCTTTTTACTCCGTTTCATTTTGAATCTATGTCTTCAAGTTCATTAATCTTTCCTTATGTAATATCTAACATGCCACGAATCCCAACAAGTGTATTTCTATCTCAGACATTGTCATGCTCATGTCTAGATGTTTAACATGGGGCTTTTTTAGTATCTTTAATGTTGCCACTTGATGAGTATCAGTAACACCGTTGTAGTAACAGTTTTAATGTCCTCGTCCCCTGATGCTAACACCGTTGTCTGTTCTACATTAGTTTCAAATGGTTCATACCACGCCTGTCACAGGTTATATTTTCTTGCTTCTTCGCATGCCTGATAATCGTTGATTGGTTGCCAGACATTGCAAGTTTTCCCCTGTGTGCTGTCGAATATTTTTGTATCACTCTAAATATTCTTGAGGTTTGTTCTGGGATGCAGTTGAAATATTTAGAAACAGTTTGGTCCTTTGGGGTCTTAGTTTCAAGATTTCTTAGGTGGAAGCAGAGCAGTGTTCACTTTGTAGTTAATTACCCCTCATGACTGAGGCAAGACCCTGGTGAGTACTCTACCCCGTGCTCCATGAATTAAGGGGTTCCGCTGGGAGGTGGGGCTTGCAGTGAGCAGAGATCGCGCCACTGCACTCCAGCCTGGCGACGGAGGGGGACTCTGCCTCAAAAATAAATAAATCAATAAATAAAATAAAAATAAAAAAATTAAGAGGTTCCAGTCTGCCTGGCAGAAGAGACATCACCACTATTGCTGTCGTGTGCGTCAAGCACTCGTCCCTCTCATCTTTCTGGGTTGTTCTCCCCGGGTCTCGTGTCGTCTCCTCGCACGAATGCGCTGATCTGAACTCTGCTGAATACTCCAAGGGGACTCTCTGAGGATCTCTGCGGTTCAGCTGTGTCCCCTCCGGACTCTCGCTGCCCTGGTCTCCCCAGACTTTCAGCTTCATCCTCTCAACTCAGGGTGTCTCGTGGGCTCTGCCGGGTCGTGCCTCCCTGCACCGTGCTCTGGAGGTGGGGAGCTGGAGCAGTCACAGAACTCACCGCATCTGTTTTCCGTCTCACAGGGATCTGCCGCTTTGTGCCTGGTGTCCAGTGACTTCGTTGCCACTGTTCCGTGTGTTTTGTCTGGTTTTGGTTTATTTTTGTTTGTTCTGTTTGACGTTCCCAGGCAAGAGAGTAAATCCAGGCCCTGTTACTCCATGTCGGCCAGAAGCAGAAGCTGTGCTGTCTTTTGTGTCTTTTGTATTCATCTGTATCCACAAACAAACACTCTAGGATGCTATTTGCACCAAAATATTAAAAGGGTTTACCTCTGGTTTGTGGAATTACGAATTTTTATTGTGTGTGCATGTCTGTGAGGCTTCTGTTTTCTACCAAAAAATGTATTACTTTTTTATGGAATGCAAATAATACAATTTTTTTCTAAAAACAGTTCTATTCCATGAGCCTGGATAGCAGGTGCCCCTAGGATAAACCGCAGGCTCTGTTACCACCTGATACGCTCCGGGGTGGCATGATCATGGCTGCACCCCTCAGCTCACAGGGCAAAGCTGGTGAAGTGTTGCCAAGCAGTTTCCCGGGGCAGCCAGGGAATGCGGAGCCATATCCAGAACCTCCAGAGCACGCTGCTTCCATGAGGCAGCCACTAACACCCTGGAGCCACAGGTTCTCAAAGGTTTAAATATTTTAATGGAACACAGCGTTCAAATACAAACACACTGACACCCTTCAGGCACACACACACACACACACACACCATCCACAAGAAATAACACCAATGTGGAAGCATTTCCACTGATACCTCAGAGAAGGGAGACTGAGAAAATTATAATGGTCAAAGAGTAGAGAATAAAAATTAATGATATAGTTCCATTTTCACCTTGAAGGTATGTAAAATACTTTGCACTTTCTAACACTTTGTCTTTATTACAGTATATAAAGAAACTATACCCTAATATTTATAGGGGGCTTTCAAAGAATTTATTTCTAAAGATGTTCATTTCTGACCCTTAACAAATAAATTTTAAGTCCTTTATCAGTAAATTAATCCACCACAGTTAAGAAGAGAATCCCATATCTCCAGTGAGAGGGGACGGGTCATTTTGTTTTTAATGTAAGTTGGAAGAAACCTCAGTTCCTATTAATAAAATTAATATAACATACTACGACTATATCATGCTATCCAGTCATTTCTTTAAAAACTGATCAGAATGAGTATGAAGTCAATTCAAGCCAGTTAACTCTAGGATTGAAGGACCAGTCACGTAACATCCCACTCTTGAGATGCCCAGTAGCACTTACTATGAAGAGGTGGCGCGATGATCTTCATTTCTAACAAAGGCGTCCACGTGGGGTAGAGCGCTAAGTGGAAGTGTGAGTTTGTTGGAAGCAACCCTAGCCTGCTGGTACGTACCATCTTCCTCAGCTCTTGGTTGGAAACAATAATGACATTTGGAGGGTCCCCGATGGCAGTGGCAGCTCCTCCAATGTTTGTGAAGATCACTTCTGCAATCAGGACTTGTCTTGGATCGAGGTTGAGCGCCTCACACAACCTGTCACAAATGGAGGAAAATGACAGTAGTCCCACTGTGCACATTGTGAAAGGCCCACGTGCAACCCAGAGATTTTTAAGGCACTTGTTCGTATAAGGGAGGTGCGCGCACACACGCACATACACACACACACACACCCCGGTGGGGAGGGCGGTGCTGGGGGGAATGAACAATGCAACCACCCCTGCAGGCCACAGCTCACTCCAAGAGCTACAGTCCTTCCCAGAGTGAGCCTCCAGCCACCAAACCCTCAGTGTGCTCAGGTACCCTTTCCCCAGCGCTCCCAGCTCGTGCTGTGGGGGTCGGCGTGGGGGCGGAGCGGACGGCTCACTGTGGGGGGTCGGCGTGGGGGCGGAGCGGACGGCTCACACAGGGCCTGCTGACTCAGCCCCTTGCCCACCTCCTGCTTCCTGGACACCAAGGCCCTAGGCTCTCTTCTCGTCCCCTCCCTTTGTTTCATTCATCCATGCATCTTCTATTTATTTACTTTTTATTGCTATCATACACACTAGATATACACATACATACATACATACATTTTCAGGGTACGTATGATAATGTAATAATTCACATAATCAAACCAGGTAACAGGATACCCATCCCCTTAAATATCAATCTGTTCTTTACCCTGGGAGCATTCCAGGTATTCTCTTCTAGCTGTGTTGGAGTACAATCGGTTCGTGTCAACTGTATTCACCCTACGGATCTGTCAGGCCACTCTCTACAGCTGTGGAGCTCCACTGTGGCCTCACGAGATTTGTGCTGGAATCTGGGAGTCCTGTGGCTTGGCCGGCGCAGACCAGTGCCTGGGAGTGGGCCCGGGCAGTGGCGCTCTATAGCTCCACTATAGCTCCAGGGGCCCAGCATGTACACAGCTGGGAAACATCGCCCTCAAGAAAGTGCAGACGGCACATCACAGCGTCCCCCACACCTGCTCATCTGCACAGCCTACTTCCACATAGGAGCCGGCCTCGGGTCTCACTCAGAGGCCACCCACCACCTCCCGGCCATCAGCTCAGAGTGAGGCCGGCCACACAGCCTCCCCTCTGCTGGCATGAGGAGCATAGGCCCATGGAGCCACGTGGGAGCTGAGGAGGGAGCGTGCCCGGGGACTGAAGCAGGAGTGGCTCCACCGATGAGACTCTGACCCGAGGCAGCAGCGGCACAGTGCTGAGGAAGCTCCCAGGATCTGCTTCTAGCAAGAAAATGTGTGTGCAGCAGTCAACAGTGCCAGACCAGGCAGGGCGGTGCACCCATCTCAATGGGACTAGCTGTTAACTATAAGGACCAAAGCCACTTAGTCCAGACAAAGGGGAAGAATGTGGCCAGCACTTACAAAGCCATAAAGAATATGGTCAGATAAGTAGGGAATCTTAGAACACCAGCACCAGAATCTTGAAAGATGTAAATTTTTGACTAATAAATGGAATTACTGCTCTAACAACATGATAAAAGCAGTTCCGAGGAGTGAGAATATGAACAAATTGTGGCAAGGATACCTCTCAGCTGCCCGGGCTATACGGGGATGCTGGGAACAAAGTGCCCAGTGCACCCCAGCCCTGGAACCCTGCTCTCTGCCTTGGGGGAGTGTGAGGATATGCGGAGGTCTTCAAGCCAGGGCAGCAGCAGAGTCATGCTGGTTAGAGGGGGCAGATGGGCCTGGCTCTTGTCCCCCGACATGTCCAGAAGGCACAGTTTGGTGCCATCACTAGTGCATGTGACAGTGTACAGCAGCCTTCAAACACACTCACGGTCTCCCTCATTGACTCTCCACCCCGGGCACTGAGAGGGGCGGTACCACACCCTGCGAGGAGGCTGAGAGCCCGGGGTCCCTCCCACGCCACACAGGGCGTGACAGTGTAGCCCAGCTTGCAGGAGCCTGGGTACGAACCTGAGTCTCCACACGGAGGCAGCAGATGGCCTGGGGATGCTGCATCTACCTCCCCAGCGGTGCTGGCCACTCCGTGCTCCTCCCCACCCCACTCCTCCTCTAAGAGCCACCACTGTTCAAACACAAAAGGCATCCCCCAGATCAACCCAGAGCCCTGGAAGCAGCCCCACGGGGCCTTGGAACTTGCTGTGTGTCCCATGCCTTGTGTCCAGGCAGGCCCTGTGTCTCACAGAGCCCTCAGGATGCCAGCTCAGGTTAATCTCTCTGCCGTTACGACCCAGATCAGTGCACCTGAAGTGACTTGTTCAAGACACCCTATTACAAGCAGGACCGGAGGGTGACTGCCTGAGGGGCCCCTCTCTTGCCTTCTCGCCCTCTGTGTCCTCAGGGCCAGCCCCAAGGCTGACATGCTGGGGAGTCGTATTTAAAATAGAGAGCATACATATGGAAACACACCAGTCCGTGCCTTCAGAAGGGGCCACACGAGGACTGGGACCACAGCTCACGCTTCAGAAGATTCTGGGCAAACAGACCTATGGCCCCCAATAAATGATGGATGATTAAAATGGACGGAATTAAAAGAAACAGAATTTAGGCCGGGTGCGGTGGCTCAAGCCTGTAATCCCAGCACTTTGGGAGGCCGAGACGGGCAGATCACGAGGTCAGGAGATCGAGACCATCCTGGCTAACACGGTGAAACCCCGTCTCCACTAAAAAATACAAAAAACTAGCCGGGCGAGGTGGCGGCGCCTGTAGTCCCAGCTACTCGGGAGGCTGAGGCAGGAGAACGGCATAAACTCGGGAGGTGGAGCTTGCAGTGAGCCGAGATCCGGCCACTGCACTCCAGCCTGGACGACAGAGCGAGACTCTGTTTCAGAAAAAAAAAAAAAAAAGAAAGAAACAGAATTGAATTGAGTGGAACTGAATGGAGTGGAGTGGAACTGAGTGGAGCGGAGTGGAACGGAGTGGAGTGGAGTGGAGTTGAACTGAACTGGACTTCTCTTTCCCAGAGTTGCCCTGTAAAGCTTTGCCAGACTGAACCTTGGTTCTGCTGAGCCCCGCTGGTCCTGCGACCCTCCAAGCCTCTGATGAGGAAACTTGCAGTGGCTGTTCCACCTCCCCCCAGCTACATGACCCTGTGAGCCCTCGGCATGTGTGTGACCTGCCAAGCCAGCCCAGGTGGCAGATGGTGATGGAGAAGAACAGGGACAGGGACTCCTGGCACCTGGGCAGCTGGTGGTCTGGGGTGAGCTGTTCCTTTTTTTTTTTCTTTTGTGGGACGAAGTCTCGCTCTGTTGCCCAGGTTGGAGTGCAGTGGCACAATCTTGGCTCACTGCAACCTATGCCGCCCAGGTTCAAGGGATTATCCTGCCTCAGCCTCCTGAGTAGCTGGGATTACAGGCACCCACCACACTCAGCTAATTTTTGTATTCTTAGTAGAGACGGGGTTTCACCAGGGCTGAGCCATTCTTGTCCACGTGTCTCCCCATGAGACTACAATCTCCAGGAAAGCAAAGCCTAAATCTTCCACCTCCCGCAGACATTTCTGCCACCAGCTTCTGAGGCCCCACTGCTTGTAGCATGCACTGCAGTCACACAAAGCAGACATGCGCTGGACTGGAATGCACTGAGCTGTGGGCTCAACCGCCCACCTTTTCATGCACCTGAGAATGGAGCCTGGAGCCAGGCCGGGCAGCCAGAGCCTGGCCACAACCCCCACGGCAGAGGCGCTTTGCATACCTTATGGTCACAGGTGTGAAGAGGAGCATGGTGGTGACGTTGTCCAAGAAGGCAGAGAGGACGGCCGCGATGAGACACAGCATGATGATCATGGCCCACACCCGTCCCCGGGAGAGCCGGTATGCCTGGCCGCACACACACAGAGTACAAGGCAGAGTCAGCAGGCTCAGAGAACAGAGGCAGCCTTTCATTAGTGACTTTAAGAACAGGGAGCCAAACTAACATTGCCCCATAGGTTAAGACGTAGACCCACGGAGTCCTCGGGGGGCCGAGATGAGACAGTGCTGGCCACCGAAGTTCCTAGACATTCTACATCCTCCCTAGCCAGCACTGTCACCCCTCTGATCCTCCTCCTACACAGCCCCTGTGATGGTTAATTTGTCACAAGGTGATGACCCTCAGTCCCCGTAATGCCATCAGTATTCTGGTTAGACAACCTGGGCTTTGACATTTGGGATCCATGTGAGCCTAGTATCTGCTGATCTCTAGGGAACTAAGGGATACTTTTAATAGTAAGGAGTAATAGACCAAATATCTACCTGGCATGTATAAGATGGGGCACAAAGATGACAAAAATCACAGCACAGTTCTATCATTCAGAGTTTGCAAAGGGCTTTGTTGAGTAATTTTTTTTTTTTTTTTTTTGAGATAGAATCTCAATCTGAGTTCAGTGGTGTGATCTTGGCTCACTGCAGCCTCCACGCCTGGGGTTCAAGCAATTCTCTCGCCTCAGCTTCCCGAGTAGCTGGGACCACAGGTGCATGCCACCATGTCCAGCTAATTTTTTTATTTTTACTAGAGACGAGGTTTCACCATGTTCACCAAGATGGTCTCAATCTCTCGTGATCCACCCACCTCGGCCTCCCAAAGTGCTAGGATTACAGGCGTGAGCCACTGTGCCCGGCCTGTTGAGTAGTTTTTAAAAAGACCTTTTCAGTTTCAAAAAATATACATATTCAAGCACAGCACTAGACTGCATTAGCAGGGCATGGTACACAATGAGCTCTCCTCTTGCCAACACTGAATGACAGGTCAGGTACAAATCCTGGAGGCTAGAGCTGACTGGTGAAGCTCCCCAAGGTTCCAGTTAAAAACATAAATGTGTATATATTCAATATTTAGGAAGTAATCGTGGAAATTATTTCACCAAAAAGCAAAGTAATCAGAAGCTAATGGCTGGAAATATTGGGATACTCTAATATGCAAAACAATTTTTGATGTGTAGCTCTCACCAGACAATTTAAACAATACACAAACATTCAACCTGAGTACCCTTTTACTTGACCTTCTTCTTCATTTATTTACTGAGCAGCTGAAAGTGCCGCTCAGAGCCATACAACTTAACACAGCCAGCATACCCTGCCCTGCAGAAGTAACCTTTAAAAGAAGGATGGAATGTTTAAATGTTTGTTTCCTAAATATATAACGTCAGAAAAATACAGATATAAATTAATCAGTATGGAATTATTAAATGCAACATCATACCTACCTTTACAGCACAGTAATCGAAAAATCCCGTTTCTGAAAATATGGCTACTAAGATCATCTATGGGGAAAAGAGAAGAAGAAAACAAGGATAACCTTTTAGTAGGACATCATATTCAAATGACATCAGCATGATCCGTTACACATTTGAGCTGTGGCCTCTGAAAGCCACCACATCACCAGGCTCCCCACTCTGAGATGCAGAAACACCGTCGCTTCCTGGAATAGTACACTCACTTCCTGGTACACTCACTTCCTGGTACAGTCAGTAACACCATCGCTTCCTGAAACAGTACACTCACTCCTCGAATGGAGCCTCTTGCTAGCGGTTTTGTGCCTACACGTGTGTCTGGGGATTGGTCCTCAAGGCACATTACCATCCCATCTGAGCCTCAAAAAAAAAAAAAAAAAAAAAAAGTGTTATTTTCACCCTCTGTTTTATAGATCAGGAAATGGGATCAGAGTGCAAGGGGGCTTGCTCTCAGCCACAAAGGTAGAAGCGGGGCAGGGGCCGGCACGTGGCCTTCTGCACCTACGTGTCCACACAAGCAACACTTAAACATTCTGCGATGCTAAAACTGGGTTCGATTTTGTTTTCTAAAATAATTAAACTGATTTTTGTCACCAATTTGGGAGCAGTTGTATTGAAACGGTCGCTCCCTGGGTTCCAGGTGAACCCAGAATGCCTGTTGCCTGTTTCTTTCCAGTGAGGATGATGAGTTGGTGAAAACAGCCATCCTGGATCCTAATAAAAAGTCATGTCCCAGATAGTCCGAATTTTATCAGCCAGACATTGCAACTAGTGAATGTTCTGGAAGTTCCTCTGCTTCACCTCTTAGATGGCAGTCACCATGTGTTGAACTTGGAATGAGAAGATGCAAGTTCAGATCCTGATTCCGCCACTTAAAAACAGTCCGAACTTGAGGCCGGGCGCGGTGACTCACGCCCGCAATCCCAGCACTTTGGGATGCCGAGGCAGGCAGATCACGAGGTCAGGAGATTGCGACCATCCTGGCTAACACAGTGGTGAAACCTTGTCTCTATTAAAAAAAAAGTACAAAAAGCTGGGCATGGTGGTGAGCACCTGTAGTCTCACCTACTTGGGAGACTGAGGCAGGAGAATGGTGTGAACCCAGGAGGCGGAGCTTGTAGTGAGCGAGATCGCACCACTGCACTCCAGCCTGGGCAACAGAGCAAGACTCTGTCTCAAAAAAAAAAAAAAGAGAGAAAAAAAGTCCGAACTTGAACAAAAATATGAATTAACCTTTCTGTCCGTCAGTTTTCTCACCTTACCTCTGAATGTTCTATACTTCATCAGGTTGTGAAAATGCAATATAATTATTCAAATTACAATACTTGGTAAACAGGAGTCCCAGTAGACACTACTGTCTCTTAAATAAATTACAGAAAACAAGAATGATGGTTTCCAGCTGCATCCATGTCCCTACAAAGGATGCAAACTCATCCTTTTTTATGGCTGCATAATCATTCTTAGCAAACTATCGCAAGAACAGAAAACCAAACACCGCATGTTCTCACTCATAGGTGGGAACTGAGCAATGACATCACTTGGACTCGGGAAGGGGAACATCACACATCGGGGCCTATCATGGCAGGGGAGGGGGGAGGGATTGCATTGGAAGTTATACCTGATATAAATGACGAATTGATGGGTGCTGACTAGTTAATGGGTGCAGCACACCAACATGGCACAAGTATACATATGTAACAAACCTGCACGTTATGCACACGTACCCTAAAACTTAAAGTATAATAAAAAAAAAAGAAAAAAAAATTACAGAAAACAAAAATGTCCCCAGTCAATTTAGACCCAGTGTAAATATCCATCGTGTTCAGAGTGACCATCAATGTTCATCCTCACCCAAAAGGCCACTGAGAGCTGACGGTGGAACATGGGGCTTCGCACACCAATGGACATGCACGAGGAGACAGGCGTGCGCAGACCCGTGCGGCGTTTACACATTTGCTGACAGAACCACCATGGGAGACTGGAACTCAGGGATGGGGGTCAATGGCCCTGTGGGTGGTCGGCTGCCAGGAAATGGGGGAGAAAAGGCAGGGACCTGGTTGTAATGACCCTGCACCCTGCAGTTCCAGAATTACAGAACCTGTAAGTGCTCGCGAACTGAATTCCAATGAGAAAAAAACACCAAAGCCATTTTTATAGGCTGACCTATGTCCCTCAAAATTCATATGTTCACGTCCTGCCCCCAGTACCTGGGAACATGACAATTTGGAGTGACAGCGTTGAAGGAGGTAATTAAGTTAAAATGAGGTCGTCAGGGTGAACCCTGATGCAGCGTGGCTGGTGTCCTTACAGGAGAAGGGTCTCAGGACTCAGACACACGGGGAAGACAAAGTGAAAATGCAGGGAGAAGGTGCCATCTACAAGCCCAGGAAGAGAGGCTTAGGAGAAACCAACCCTGCCCACACCGTGATCTCGGACTTCCAGCCTCCAGAGCTGTGAGGAAATACATTTCTATTATTTAAGCCACACGGTCTGTGGTACTTTGCTACATAGTCCTAGCAAACTAACATAGCGTTCCTTTTTTAAAACAGGCATATCTCAGGGATATCTGGCACATTCCCTCTCTTCTATCCAGATGCCCAAACCCTGTATACGACTCAGGCCCGACACAAATATGAGTTCCTCTGTGAAGCCGGGGCTAGAACACTGCCTGCCTCCTTGAGCGCTCCCCACAGAGGATGACGGCACGGTTTCCAGTCAGGTCACATGGAAGCCTAACGTAGCTGGGCCTTCTGTTATGCTGGCCAGCCTTGGGAGGGATGAAACGTTAGCAAGGAAAATGAGGATCTATAGTGCCCAGCTGTACACAGAGCAAGTCTTCCAGCCCAGAGAGGAAGAGCCCTCCTGCAGACCGCTGGACTGTTTGGGGTCTGCTCAGGAATACGTGGGCTGCCCCTGCTGCCAGGCCCCGGCCAGGCTCCACTGGTTCTCGTTAAGCTGGGTCATGACTTGTGTCCCACACTAGCCCGCTTGGGCATTTCGAGTTCCTGCAGGTGGCGCTGGTGGCATTCCTCACAGCACAGAGTGGCCACTGGGTAATACGATCAAACACCCAAACTACTGCTTAGGAGTGACACCTTCCTTTACTCACATAATGAAAGGTACTCTCTCTCCCACTGAAACGCCTACATGGTTTATTTATTTGGGGTAGTCCATTTTTTTATTTTAAGGGCAGTAACTCAAAAGAATTGCTAGCTTTTCTAAATGGCAATATGATTTCATCGTCAGACATGCCTTGGGCTGGAATTCTCCCGCTAACGAACCATAGCCCCATTCCGTTCCTCCTCTGGAGAGATTCGGGAGACCCGCTGTTGCGGGAAGTTAGGGACCCGAACAGAGGGACTGGCTGAAGCCATGGCAGAAGAACATAAATTGTGAAGATTTCATGGACATTTATTAGTTCCTCAAATTAATACTTTTATAATTTCTTACACCTGTCTTTACTGTAATCAACTCTGAACATAAATTGTGAAGATTTCATGGATACTTATCACTTCCGCAATCAATAGTGCTGTTTTCCTACGCCTGTCTTTACTTTAATCTCTTAATCCCGTCATCTTCTTTGTAAGCTGAGGAGGATGAATGTCACCTCAGGACCCTGTGATTGCATCAGCTGCACAAATCGTTTGTAGAGCATGTGTGTTCGAACAAATGAAATCTGGGCATCTTTAAAAAAGAACAGGATAACAGCGATGTTCAGGGAACAAGAGAGGTAACTTCGAACTGGCCGCTGGTGAGCCAGACAGAACAGAGCTATATTCCCCCTTTCATAAGCTAATAAGAGAAATATCGCTGAATTCTTGTTCTCAGGAACATCCCTGAGAAAGAGAATGCGCCCTGAAGGTAGGCCTATAGACGGCCCCTTTTTAAGGCGTCCCGTCTTTTATGGTCGAAGCCGAGGGGATAAAATAAGCCCAGTCTCCTATAGTGCTCCCAGGCTTACGAGGATGGGAAAATTCCCACCTAATAAATTGTGGTCAGACAGGTTACCTGCTCTCAAACCCTGTTTCCTGATAGGATGTTATCAATGACAATGCATGCCAAAACTTCATTAGCAATTTTAATCTCTCCTCATCCAGTGGTCCTGTGATCTCCCCTGCCTCCATTTGCTTTGTGATATTGTATTACCTTGTGAAGCATGTGATCTCTGTGACCCACACCCTATTCGTGCACTCCCCCCACTTTTGAAAATCACTAATAAAAACTTGCTGGTTTTACGGCTCGGGGAATGTCACGGATCCTGCCGACATGTGATGTCTCCCCCAGACACCCAGCTTTACATTTCTCTCTCTTGTGCTCTTTCCCTTTATTTCTCAAACCAGCCGAGACACTCAGGAAATAGAAAAGAACCCACGTTAAACATCGGGAGCGGGTTCTCCCAATAACCGGCACTGACACTTCTCAGTCAAGCCCTAGGCACTGTGTCTTTAACAGAATGAAGGATCCTCAGCAGTGGAGGCCAGAGAAGGCCCGGTTCCCGCAGGCGTGGAGCCCAGTCCCACGCGGCGGGCTGTGATTACCATGCCAAACAGCAGGGCCAGCGTCTCAAAATCAATCCACTCCACCACATGGGTCAGGCTGGGTCTCTGCAATCAAAGCACAAATTTGCCAATTAATCCGTGCGCCGCCACCCCCATGATGAGCCTAACGACGCACTGCCCCCTGCTACAGACCCAGACCCACTCAGTGGGTGGACCAGGGTTGGAAATCTCACCATCCACTTGCCTTTGAAGTTGGATTATATTGTTGCTGAAAAACAGTCTTGACCCAGGACACCTATAATGTCAAACCTATGCATTTAGTGATCAATTTTTTCTAGCCCCTGCCTCTGGCAGCTCCCACATGCAGGACTGGCCCTGGTTGCACTCCCAGTGGCGTCTGTATGTGCTCTCCGCAGCGCCGTGCCTGAGGCCAGATGACGGGAACTGGCATGGCCACCTGTCCCAGTCTCAGCTGGGTTCCAGCACTGCCTCTCAGACAACTCTGGGCCTCAATCCCCAGTGGCCACTGGTCTCTGTTGTTTCCCTACATTTGTTCCCCATGTCCCTGCCAGAGAGGCCCTGCTCAGATCCAGACAGGACACTCTCATCCCCAAACACACCTCTCCAGGGACCTCCTGATCTCTGCAGGACAGACCCTGACCCAACTGACTCCCACCTTTCTGCACCAGCTAGGATGGTCCCCTCTAGTTCCAACACCCAGATCCAGCCCCACCACAGCCCAGCTCCTCAGCCCTAGGCAAACATGCCCATGAGGAGCCTTTCCTCAGGCACGGTGAGGAGTCACACCACTGGGATGTGAGTGCGTGACAAAACCTACGAAAAATACTCTTCAATGCTGTAGCGTGTTAGTTCATACCTCTAGCCTGGTTCCTGGGCAAAAACATGGACGTGGCATATAAGATAGTGAAAAAAACAGTGAAAGCCTGAATCCTGGAACGTCTTTGAGCTGACGTTCCACTGAGTGGTGGGCCAGGGATTGGGACTGTGACAACTTACGTCGCCAATCACAGCCAGCGCTGCCAGTGCTGCCAGGGAACCCAGCATGGCCGCCAGAGTTCTGTGCACGATCTGGAAAGAAGCACAGGAAATTACTGCGTTCCAGTCCGCGAGAGAGTTAGCACACACGAAGGCCTGTGTGGATGTGAGGGGCCTGTATCTGCCACTGTGTACACATCTATTCAAATGATAAGTCACGGGTCTCGATGCTTCAGGCCTGGACACCCACAGACACATACAGCTACCACCAACCTGCCTTCTTAGGGAAGCTGCCTGCATTTGCTAAATCATTAGATGACCCTGATAAAGCAGGGGAAGGCCGGATAGAGTATGTTCTCCAAGAAAGGCCATAGCAAACTGTCATTAATTATTTGCCATATGCTCCCTTGACAACTGGCCCATTCGTTCAGCAACATAAATCAATTCCTCCCAATTACTCGGCTGCTATTAAACCAAAGGTACACAGTCCAACACTTCATCAAATTGAGACTTCTGTGTTATCACAAAAGCATCTTTTCTATTTGATTATAATTCAAATCGAAGTGGAATTTCTAAGACAAAATATGGGAAAAGGCCAAGATGTGGAGAATTGGAGCCCTCATACATTGCTAGTGGGAATGTAAAATGGGCTAGCCACTGTGGAAAGCAGTTTGGCAGTTTCTTATGAAGTTAAACATAAATTTACCATATGACCCAGCAATTCTACTAGGAATCCACCCAACAGAAATGAAAACACATGTCCACACAAAGCACTGATGCTCATAACAACATTATACAAAGGAGGCGAAAACTGGAAACATTCCAAATGTCCATCTGTGGTGAAGGGATAGAGAAAATGCGGCACAGCTCGTACATGGATGAATGCTTAGAAGTGATGCTGGGGAAAGAAGCCAGACACAAAAGACGGGGTTGGTCCATCTATATGAACATTCCAGAAAAAGTAAATTTAGAGAAACAGAAAGATCAGGGCTACCCAAGACTGGGGAAAGCAACAAAGGTTGACTAGAAACAGGTCCCAGGCATCCTTATGGGGTGATGAAATATTCTAGAACTTGTAATGGTTGCAGAACTCTAAATCTGATAAAAATAATTTAATCGTACATTTCCAAAGGGTGAAACTGTGGTATTTAAATTATACCTCAATAAATTTCTTTAAAAAAAATACAAAAAGAATGTAACAAGAACAAGCGGAAAATTACATGCTAGCATGCATTATTCATTTCTTAATCCCCTAAAAGCACTTTCACTCCATTTTTTCACGCCTTCCATCTCACAGAACCTGACTCCCTTTACCAGTTATTACCTGAAACTCAAATTCTGACTAAAATTATTTCATTTATAATGTGTACTACTACATTCAAAGTTTTTTTTTCAAGAAATGTGATACTAGGTGTTGGCTTTTCACAGTTTCAGTTTTTAAGAGTTGTTTTGTTTTAAATGTAAATACCTAAAATCCAATAAGTTGCTAACAAACTCTAATAATTCCTTCTGTTCATTCTCTGCTTTTCAGTCTCAGTTTAGGACCTTTTTTTCAGGATGGAGTCTCACTCTGTTGCCGAGGCTGGAGTGCAGTGGCGCTGTGTCAGCTCACTGCAACCTCTGTCTCCTGGGTTCCAGCAATTCTCCCGCCTCAGCCTCCCAAGCAGCTGGGATTACAGGTGCATGCTGCCACACCCAGCTAGTTTTTATATTTTTAGTAGAGACGGGGCTTCACCGTGTTGGCCAGGCTGGTCTCCAACTCCTGACCTCAGGTGACCCACCCGTCTCGGCCTCCCACAGTGCTGGGATTACAGGCATGAGCCACTGCGCCCGGCCAGTTTAGGACCCATTTTAAGGATACTTCCTTATCCGATGCCGAGGGTGGCCCCAGGAAGCAGGCAGGGCAGGCATTCATCCCCGACTTGACAGCCATGGCACCAAGAGTGGAGGTTCACCGGCTGGACATGGTGAGCAGGCGCCAGAGCCAGGCTGCCCTCTCTGCCCTACACAGCGCAAGGCGAAGACACTTCCCGCTTCGGTATGTCTCTCTTTTGGCACTTAATTAAGTCTTCATGAGTAGAACAGGATGTGACAGCATGCAAATACAGCCCCTGGATGACAGGAGGAAGTCACTGCAGGGACAGAGCAGACAGGGATGAAGTCTGCTCCAAGCCAGCCCTGTGATCTCACGCTGACACATTCCTTTCTTCTGGCTTAACCTTTGGGCTAACTTTGTCTGCAGGGAAAAGAGACTTCCAGTAAAGAACAAAATGCCAGCCTGGAACAGTAGCTTACACCTGTAATCCCAGCACTTTGGGAGGGCAAGGCAGGCGGATCACTTGAGGCCAGGTGTTCAAGACCAGCCTGGCCAACGTCACAAGACCGCATCTCTACTAAAAGTTAAAAAAAAAAAAAAATAGCCAGGTGTGGTGGCGCACACCTATAGTCCCAGTGACTCGGGAGGCTGAAGTGGGAGAACTGCTTGAGCCCGGGAGGCAGAGGCTGCAGGGAGCCAAGATCGCACCACTGCACTCCAGCCTCGGCAACAGAGCAAGACACCGTCTCAAACAAAAACCAAAGAAGAGTGAAGAGCCATGACTGCCGGCCACTGGTCAGCAGGATTGGATAGCAGCAAAAATAACTAATTGTTATTGAGCACCTACTGCTGTGCACCTGGCCCTGGATTAAGTGCTCTGCACACACCATCTGCACCTTTCACGGCAACTGCATGAGGTAGAACTATGATAACCCACGGTGCAGAGGAGGAAACAGTCTCAGCAACACCGAGTAACTGTCCCTGTGTCAGAAAACAAAGGACACGCACACCCAGGATGCAGACCAGCATTTTCTTACTCCAGAGCACCTCCTCTCTCCTCGCGGGGCCTTGTTTGCTCGTCTGTAAAATCAGAAAACTGCACTCCACACCTCAAGGAGCCCTCAGCTCTGGAGGAGGTCCGTGGACATCATGAAATCGAGTCCTAGCAGACTAACACACAAATGAGTAAACGACAAGGCAGACAGCCACGGCCCTCTCAGGACAGCCAGGCTCATTGTGGTCTCACGGGCACCCCAGCACCTGTGCTAAGTTCACTCCGCCTGCTGCCACATCAACACCTTTCTCCCCTCCCTCGTCACACACACCGGCTTGCGAGTGATCCACACATGAGCATCTCTGTGGCCCACAGTGAGTGCTTAGGACATGTGGATGCAGCTGTCCCTGCTCAGAAACCCACCCTCTTCCACCAGCTCAGGGGCCCCACACACCATGTGGGAGGAGAAACCGTCACTTGCCATTTAAAAAATGGAAAAGCACGCTGACGATCAGCCTCTGGGACGTGGAATAAAACTTTTTCAACTACATGGCTCTAGAAGAAGATGAGTTCATTACTTCAGATATAATGATGGACATTCCTAAATTTCTATGCTTAAGAAACAGAATTTTCAGCTATTAGAAATAAAAAAAATTCTGATAAATGGGCCTAAAGAGTAAAAATAATAAAAAGTCTTAAAAGATGCCTTAAAACAGGGGTCCCCAAGCCCCCTAACCCCGCCACGGACTAGTACCAGGGCCGCGCAGTGGGAGGTGAGCTGGGCAAGTCAGCATGACCGCCTGGGCTCTGCCTCCTGTCAGGTCAGCAGCAGCGTCAGATTCTCATAGGAGCGTAAACCTTACTGTGAACCGCACATGGGAGGGATCTATGCTGCACACCCCTTATGAGAATCTAACTAAAGCCCGATGATCGGAGGTGGAACAGTTTCATCCCAAAATGATGTCCCACCCCACGGTCCATGCAAAAATTGTCTTCCAGGAAACTGGTCCCTGGTGCCAAAAAGGCCAGGGACCACTGACTTAAAGGACTGTATAAAGGTTCTCTTCCTGCCCATGCTCTGGGAAATACAGCACACCTCTTCCTACACCCAAACCACTTCCCAGGCACGGAACGCACCACCTAGCTTCCCAGGCCCTGCCTCACAGAGCCAGCCACCGTTCTACCACCACACTCCTCTCCAGTCGAGCACACGCTCTGTGCCTCCAGATTTCTTCGGCAGGAGTCCGGCTGTGAGCTCCTGGGAGTGTGGTGAGCCTCTCTTGGTTTCTCCAGTGCTCTGCAGGGCAAGCAATACCTGCTGAGCGAAGGAGGAGCAGAAAATGCATGAACAGAGCCTGCAAAACAGCAGGCCAGCATCGCTTCTTGGGAGAAGAAAGGAAAGATTTTGGGGGTAGCCCCCAAGGACATCATCTAGGGGATCTCTGATCTTCATGCACCGCCCCTCCACGTCACACGGCTTTACAGCCATCAGGTAAATTCCAGACAGGGGGGATACTGAGCAGATAGAAAGACAACACTTCTTTTGGTTACCATTTGCATGGAAATGGTACCAAAGACAGCAGGGATAGCTAAAGTTATATCAGACAAAATAGACTTTAAGTCAAAAACTGTCTCTAGAGACAAAGAAGGCCATTACCCTCCCCCTTCCACTGATAAAAGGGTCAGTTCAACAGGGACCTATCACAGTTATAAATAAGTACACACCCAAAACCAGAGCACCTAACTATACGTAGCAGTATTCACAGAGCTAAAGGGAGAAACTGACAGCAATGCAATGTAATAGGGGACTTCAATGTCCCAGTTAAGATAATGGATAGAACACCCAGACAGGAAACAGCAGACTTGAACAGCACTGTACGCCAAGTGGACCTAACAGAGATAGACCGAACTTTCCACCCAAAAGCGAAAAACAGACATTCTTCTCTAGCAAACCCAAAAAATTCTTCAGGATATATCACATATTAGGTCACAAACAAGTCTTAACAAATTTTATTTCTTTTAAAAAAAATTTTGTCTTAGAGACAGTCTCCCTCTGTCACCCAGGCTGGAGTGCAGTGGTCCCATCAAAGCTCCCTGCAGCCTTGAACTCCTGGACTTAAGCAATCCCCTTGCCCCAGCCTCCTGGGTAACTAGGACTACAAGTATGCACCACCACGTCCAGCTAATTTTTTTTTTTTTTTTTTTTTTGCAGAGATGGAAGTCTTGCTATGTTGCCCAAGCTGGTCTTGAACTTCTGGTCTCCAGTGATCCTCCTGCCTCAACCTCCTAAAGCACTAAGATTATAAGCATGAGCCACCATGCTTGAACTTAACGAATTTTAGAAGATGTAAATAATATCAAGTATATTTTCCAAACACGATGGTATAAAACTAGAAATTTGTAACAGAAGGAAAATAGGGAAATTGATAAATATGTAAAAATTAAACAACACTTTTTTTTTTTTTTGAGATGGAGTCTTGCTCTGTCACCCAGGCTGGAGTGCAGTGGCGCAATCTCAGCTCACTGCAGCCTCTGCCTCCCAGGTTCAAGCAATTCTCCTGCCTCAGCCTCCCGAGTAGCTGGACTACAGGCAAGCACCACCACACCTGACTAATTTCTGTATTTTTAGTGGAGACGGGGTTTCACCGTGTTGGCCAGGATGATCTTGAAGTCCTGACCTCATGATCTGCCCACCCCGGCCTCCCGAAGCGCTGGGATTACAGGTGTGAGCCACCTCACCGGGCCACAACACGCTCTTGAACAACCAATGTGTCATAAAAGAAATA
Organism: Piliocolobus tephrosceles; assembly: GCF_002776525.5. NCBI lineage: Eukaryota > Metazoa > Chordata > Mammalia > Primates > Cercopithecidae > Piliocolobus > Piliocolobus tephrosceles. Next base: position 162,649,187 of record NC_045439.1, read on the forward strand.
AAATGGAAATCAGAAAGTATCCTGAGACAGACAAAAATGGAAACACAACATACCAAAATTTATGGGATACAGCAAAAGCAGTTTTAAGAGGGAAGTTTCTAGTGACAAATACCTACCTCAAAATCATTAGCCTGACTGGATCACACTACAGTGTAAACATGAATTGAAACTACATTGTGCCCCATACATACATACAATGATTATTTGTTAATTAAAAATAAAATAAAACTTTAAAAAAGAAGAAAGAGCTCAAATAAACAACCTAACTTTATACCTCAAGGAAATAGAAGAGCCTGCAAAGCCCAAAGTTGACAGAAGGAAAAAAAATATGGCAGAAAGAAATGAAACAGAGAGTAGAAAGACAGTTGAAGAAATCAACAAAACTAAGAGTTGGTTTTGAAAAGATGAACAAAATTAATGGAACTTTATCTAGACTCACCAAGAAAAAAAAGAGAGAGGACTCACATAAATAAAAGTATAATGAAAAATAAGACATTACAACTGATATCATAAGAGGCTACTGTGGGCCGGGCGCGGTGGCTCAAGCCTGTAATCCCAGCACTTTGGGAGGCCGAGACGGGCGGATCACGAGGTCAGGAGATCCAGACCATCCTGGCTAACATGCTGAAACCCCGTCTCTACTAAAAAATACAAAAAACTAGCCGGGCGAGGTGGCGGCGCCTGTAGTCCCAGCTACTCAGGAGGCTGAGGCAGGAGAATGGCGTAACCACGGGAGGCGGAGCTTGCAGTGAGCTGAGATCCGGCCACTGCACTCCAGCCCGGGCGACAGAGCGAGACTCTGTCTTAAAAAAAAAAAAAAGAGGCTACTGTGAACAATTACATGCCTACAAATTGATAGCCTAGAAGAAGCTGGTAAATTCCTAGAAACATACAACCTACCAAGACTGAATCAAGAAAAAACAGAAAATCTGAACAGACCAATAAGAAGTAAGACGATTGAAGCACTAATCAAAAACCTTCCAACAAAGAAAGTCTCAGGACCAATGGCTTCACATGTAAATTCTACCAAACATTTAAAGAATGCCAACCCTGGAACTTTTGCAAAACTTCAAACTTTTGCAAAAAATGAACTTGTTTTATAAAGCCTGTGTTACCGTTCATACCAAAGCCAGATCAGGACACTACAAAAAAAAAAAAAAAAAAAGAAAAAAAAAAAAAAGGAAAGAGGAAAGAGGAAAGAGAGAAAGAAAGAAAGAGAAAAAGAAAACGGAAGGAAAGGAAAAGGAAAGGAAGAAAGAAAGAACTAATTTCAGGCCAATATCCCTGATGAACATAGATGCAAAAATGCTCTACAAAATACTAGCAAACTGAATTCAGCAGCACATCAAAAGGATCATATACCATGATTAAGTAGGAATTATTCCTGAATCCAAGGACAGGTTCAACATACACAAATCAATAAATGTGATACACTGCCTTAACAGAATAAAGGATAAAAATCATAGGATCATCTCAATGAATGCAGAAAAGGCATTTGAGAAAATTCAACATCCTTTCATAATTAAAAGCTCTCAACAAATAAGGTATAGAATAAATGTACCACAACATAATAAAGACTATATATAACAAGGCCCACAGCTAACACTACACTCTATAGTGAAAAGCTGAAAGCTTTTCTTCTAAGATCAGGAACAAGCCAAGGACACTCACTCTCACCACTTCTATTCAACATAGTACCAGAAGTACTAGATAGAGCAATTAGACAACAACAACAACAACAAACATTAAAAATGTCCAGATTGGAAAGGATGAAGTTAACCTCTGCAGATGATGTGATCTCATATATAGAAAACCCTAAAGACTCTACCAAAACTCTGCTAACACTAATAAACAAATTCAGTAAATTCGTAGGATACAAAATCAGAGCACATACAAATCAGTTTTATTTCAATATGCTAACAATGTACTATCTGAAAAAGAAAGAAAATAATCCCATCTATAACAGCATCAAAAAGAAAAAAATAGGAATAAATTTAACCAAAGAGGTTTCAAGATCTGTACACTGAAGACAGTAAGATATGAATGAAGAAATCAAAGAAGATACAACTAAATGGAAAGATACCCCATGTTCATGGTTTGGAGGAATTAATATTGCTACAGTGTCCATAACTACCCAAAGCAGTCTACAGATTCAACGCAATCCCTATCAAAATTCCAATGACATTCTTCATAGAAACAGAAAAAAAAAATTCCAACTGCATTCTTCATAGAAATAGAAAAAACAATTCTAATTTATATGGAACCACAGAAGACCCTACATAGCCAAATCAACACTGAGTAAGAAGGAAAAAGCTGGAGGCATGACACTTCCTGATGTCAAACTATATTACACATCTATAGCAATCAAAACAGTATGACTGGCATAAAAACAGATATATAGACCAATAGAACAGAAGACTGAAGAGCCCAGAAATAAACCCACGCATGTTACAGTCAACTAGTATTTAATAAGAATGTCAAGAATACACAGTGGGGAAAGGATAGTCTCTTCGATAAGTGGTGTTGGGGAAGCTGGATAACCACATACAGAAGAATGAAAGTGGACTCTACCCTACACCATATACAGAAATTGATTTGAAATTGATTAAAGACTTAAATGTAAGACTTGAAACTGTAAAACTTCTGGAAGAAAACACAGGGAAAAAGCTCCTTGATACTGGTCTTGACAATGATACCAAAAGTACAAGTAACAAAAGCAAAAAATGAACAAGTGGAACCATATCAAATTAAAAAGCTTCCACACAGCAAAGGAAACAAACAACAAAATGAAGACAGACTCAAAATACTTACAAACCATATACCTGATAAGGGGTTAATATCGAACATGTGTAAGGAACTCATACAAATCAAGAGCAAAAACATTAATATCCTGACCAAAAAATGGACAAAGGATCCGAATAGACATTTTCCCAAAGAAGATGTGCAAATGGCTCCAAGGTTCACGAAAAGGTGCTTAGCATCATTAATCATCAAATGCATGTCAGAAATACAATGAGATATGGCCTCACACCTGTTAGAATGGCTGCTATAAAAAAGACAACAGATAACAAGTGTTGACGAGGATGTGAAGAAAAGGGAACCCTAGCATGCTGTGGGGGTGCAAATTAGTACAGCCACATGGAAAGCAATACGGAACTTGCTCAAAACTTAAAAATAGATCTACCATATGACGGAGAAAATCTCACTTCTGGGTCTATATTCGAAGGAGATGGAATCAGAATCTCAAGCAGATATCTGGGCGGCCATGTTCATTGCAACCTTATCCACAGTAGCCAAGATACAGAAAAAACCTAAGTGTCCACAATGGATGAATGAATAAAGAAAACATGTTTCATATACATACATACACACACACAAATGGAATATTATCCACCCGTAAAAAGGAAGGAAATCCTGCCAATTTGGCACAACACGGACGAACCTGGATGCTAAGTGAAGTAAGTGACACAGAAGGACAAATACTGCATGATCTCACTTATATGAGGCCAAAGGGAGCTCTACGGGTCAGGGATGGAAGGAGAGGAGGGTGTGGGAGATGAGGAGCTCACCGTCAGAGCTAGGCACTGGGGCCATGTGGTCAGGGAGTGGTTTGGACTTAATTCTACATTTCTCATTTAAAACATAACCAACTACGTGCCAAAAAAACACATATTTTTCTTTGTGTGCCTGTGAAGGACAAAAGAAATAAAGAACAAGGAGGAAGGGTGAAGGAAAAATGTTGCAGAGAAACTTCCAAACCATTTGGACACATCAGGAAGGAATAGAAGAAGGCACCCAAGCCTCAGGACGGCTGCCTGAACTCACAGCACTGCCCCAGGGAGCTGCAGCCCCAGGATGTGGTGCTGGAGAACAGCATGCACCTCGCTGATGCCCGGAGGCCACGCACAGCCCTGACAAATGCCCAGCCGGGCAGAGCTGCAGAGGAGCCATGCAGGCCCCTGGTTCTCTGCAGCATCGGCTCTGCCGACGGATTCCAGCCAGGTGACCTGGAGCCTGGAGAGGCGGAGAGCTGCTGGGCCCACAGCACTCGGCACCAGAAGTACAACAGAGTGGGCTGAGAGCACCAAAATGTTCAAGTAGGTCACTGACACAGCAAATAGTGGCTAACAGAAATTGGTTCAGACTCGGGACCCTCCAGAAGCAAAATGCTAAAATATATGGCAAGAGTTTCAAGGTTGGGCAGGAGGCACCAAAAAAGCTGACACAAGAGGCCAGAAAAATGGCAACTAGTTTTGCATAGTAGCAAAACATGCAGTACGGGTGTCCCCTGCGATACCAAGGAAGTTAGAAAATATACCTAACCAGGCCGGGCGCGGTGGCTCAAGCCTGTAATCCCAGCACTTAGGGAGGCCGAGACGGGCGGATCACAAGGTCAGGAGATCGAGACCATCCTGGCTAACACAGTGAAACCCCGTCTCTACTAAAAAATACAAAAAAAAAAGAAAATATACCTAACCAACTTGGATCTCTGGAACATAGAGAGTTGAGTTGAGGCTGGAACAAGGGAAGCTAAGAGGTGCGTGGCAGATGCCCGACCACGGGGCTGCAGGGCGTGGTACGACCCCATGGGGTCTCCCTGCAGGGCCTGCTCTACCTCCTTCCTTTCTCTGCAGGGTGGAGGTGGGCTGTTGTGAGTGCCCTGCCTCACTGTGGTCTGTGGGGTGCATAAGGGCAGAGAATGCCCACTCGGAGGCTGTGGCTGCTGGTCCTCATCCCACCACCAGCTCCTGCATTGGCGGCAGGAGCCTTAATGGCAAGAAAGCTTCTGGGGAGGAGATTGTGTACCCGGTGTGAGCAGTAAACCTGTGCCTGCTGAGTGGTCCAGGAGAGCCGGGTTCCTGTGTTCTCAGTCCTTTTCTGCAGGCTGATGGGGTGGACTCGAGGCCACATGGGAGTCTCACAGGGCTGCGTCTGTCCCTGCCGCTGAGGCCTGCTGTCCTCTGCTCTTACATGGATGTGATGAGCTCCTGGCCCCTTGTTCTTGTTGATATTTTGTCATTATTGTGTGTTAGCTGATGTGTTCCCTTTGCAAGACCCCTCGGACACCGTGTGACGCAAGGAGAAGGTACACACTCCAAATTCAAGTATTTTCTTGTTAGGTATTGCCCACAAATACGGAGTCAGTTTTCTAGCTTGTATTTTGCAGAACAATAGATCCCAGAGCTGGAAGGCACCACAGGAAATCAGTGGAGCAGTCCCCGAGCATCCGAAACCGCCTGGCTGTGATTTCAGTTCTGACGTGGTGATGTCCAGCGGTGGGCTGTGGGCCTGCGAAGAGCTGGCATTTCTCCCCCAAATCAGGACAACTGTAGCCCTGAATTTTCAGTACTCAGTTCCTAAGGTACAAATTCCTGTTGTATATGGAAAAGCTTTCTGCTCAGAAGCTACAGCAGCTTAGCTCCGCAGAAGAGCCTGTGAGCCGCCAACTCCGCTTGGCTTCGGAGAGTCCCAGCGGCCAGCCGCACCTCCCAGCTAAGAGTCGGGATGTTCCCAAAGCTGCTTTCGCCTGACCATATCCCTAAATACACAAGATCGAATCCGCGCTGTCCCTGCCCCGGCTCAGACAGAGGCGGCTCCGGAAGCTGGCGGTCCCCACCCAGGACGCCCGTCCCTGCCCCACACGTGCTGCCGCCTTCGTCTCCCACGACAAGCCAGGAGATGTTACTCTGTTTTGTGGGTGAGGGGAGTAAAGTGTGGAGAAACCACAACCCAGAGTCTGAAACCTGCATTCTGGCTGCTGCACGCTGCGTGCTGGGAGCGGCGGGAACGCGGGGCCCTCCGTGGTGCAGCGCAGGGCAGTGTCCCCCCAAACGCAGGGCAGTGCCCCCCCGAGTCCAGGGCAGTGCTCCCCCGAGCCCAGGGCAGTGTCCCCCCAAGCGCAGGGCAGTATCCCCCCGAGCGCAAGGCAGTGCCCCCCGAGCCCAGGGCAGTGTCCCCCCGAGCCCAGGGCAGTG